>NW_008246082.1:418447-505475 GCF_000281045.1 Saprolegnia diclina VS20 | reverse complement strand
GCCCACCAGCTTGTTCTTGAGGTAGCATTTGCTGCCGCTGATGACCCAGCCAGCGCAGCTGATCTCTTTCGTGCAAGCCTTGCAGCAGGCGTCTGCCTTGTCCTGGTCCGACCCCGAGACCTGGACGTTGTCGAGGTCGTTGCCGGGGTAGTCGTACCCGCGCTGGATCGAAGGGCACGTATCGGACGTGGGCGTGGAGGCACCAACGACAGCGGCAGCAAACAGAGCAAAGGCGAGACGCATGGTTGCTGACGGCGGTCGAAATTGAGCACTGAGGTACCCGCACGCAGGGATCCCTCGTGACCCGTCGTATCTTGTCCAGGATATACACAACGCAAAGCTTGTATGGACGAGTAGGCTATTGTTCCGATAAAGCCGCAAAGATAGCTTGATGCGGCGTGGTGTATACAACTTGCACTCGCAGAAACCTTTGTCGACAGAAGAATCGGTTTCATTGCTGGGCGTGCGCCACGTCGTGTGCTCTGTTGTCATGCGACTTGTTCGACATTTGGGGACCCATCGCGATCCACCATCCCAAGATCCACGAGCCAACGGTCCATCGAATATGGCGCTTGTGACGGCAGATCCGTCTGCTTGCGTCATGACGCACGCGTCGTATTTGGGGCACAAACGTCCCACGACCGCAACAGCGTGTGTCGTCGGGACGAGCGACGTGGTGACCGACAGCGTGCAAATCACAATATCTGCTTGGGTCTTATTACCAACCACGAACGCTCTACGTCACATGATCCTTTTCGGTGTTGGCAGTGGTTTGCAGTCGCAGTCCAACGACCTCCTGCGATGTTCCTTGTTGTTGTTGGAGTGAGTCTATTGCCTGTACAAAAGCATGCGCCAATACCACAATACGAAAGCGAGACGGCGGGTGCGGAGTCGACTTGAGTGCATGGCGATCAACGCTGAGAGTCTACGAAGAACTGGTCATGGCGAGACAGGTCGGACCAAGAAGTTCCTCGAACTAGAGAGCTGATACGATACGTCAAGGGCGCGTGAGCTTTAGCGCTGGTTGCAGAGGCACTGTACCGCTGACAGTACCCGACGACCTCCAAGGTGTCACCCCTTCCATTTCTCTTGCAGCGCCAGGCGAACGGCGTCCAGAACAATCGTCCGCAACAGCAAGACTTGTGAGAACTGGGTCTTTGTCGTGTTTGCAGCTTGCTGTGTCAGATGGGTAGCGCGACCATGTGGGAGCCCATGTCATATGTGTTGAGAGAGAGGTCGACGTTCTGCGACGTTGCGAGAACGGTGGTGGTCCAAGATGCTGCCCGACGACACACGGAGCGAGGTCACGATGCCCACCAACGGCGCAGTCGCCAAACCGCTTCGCCCAGGATGAGCTTTGCAAATGCATCCCTAGCGACGCCCACTGGCACACACCACGCCATCGCGTCGCTGGTCAAGTTGTCTGTATTACACAAGCCAAAATGGCTAGTCTTCCGGCTGTTATGGCCCGTCCACGAACGTCGCGACGACCCTCCATCAAGATCGAGTGTACTTGGCATCGTGCGTCATGCCATGCTTGCCGCCCGCCGCGTCCACATACGAGAGCGTGTACGAGCACTTGTCGTCGGCCACCTACACACGCCGTTGGCTCGACCATTCCCGTCCATGACTCGTACGTCGAGCGTCACGCGGGGCGGCGTCGCATCGCCAAACAAAACATCGAGCGACGGCGCGTACGTGGCGTGGACCGCGTGGTACTGGCGCTGGGCATAGTAGACTGCGTTCAAGACATCTTCATCGGAGAGCGCTTGCAGCAAGGCGCGCCTACGCGACGTCGTCAGCCAGAGTCTGTCGACGCGTTGCGGTGACGCACTCGGTGGCTGGCCACGTCGCGGGGTCGACAGCGCATGTGCCGAGGAAGCGCACGAGCGCCCACTTTTCCGGACGATGGATATCGATCACACCGGTGGGCGACCAGACAAAGTTGTACTCGCGACGACCGGGGACCTTGACGTACTAGGTACCATTACGAGTCGCAACCGGCGCCCGTGCGACTGGCGTACCGTGGGCTGGCCATTGACATTCTCAACACTGAGATCGTAGTGGACGCGGGAGAAGTTCATGCGCCATGTGTCCCCCACTTGCACCTACACATGTGTTTTTTCGGTGTTCGGCGACTAAGAAACGACCTGTCGGGCCTGGCGCTCGTCGAAGATAGCGAGCTCTGCGAGTGGTAGCGCGACCTCGAGACTCCAGCTGCGGCATGTTACGGACGGGTCGTTGGCGGCGCCGTCAATGTGCACGGCCGACCGAATGTCGACGAGGTTGCGCGGGTTCTCAATGTCATGGCCGTCCTTGTACGGCCGGCGTAGCACGAGCTCCCAGATCGTATTGAGGCAGTTCATCTCCATCTCGCTACACGGCTCGGTAAGCTGCGGTTGCTTTGTCGTCGTCTTGGATGTACTAGTAGTTGTGGTGGCTTCCGTCCGGGTCGATGAAGATCTCAAAGTCGTTCTCGTGGTACATGACTGTGTTCTTGACTGTGAACGTGCCCCAGACCTTGGTCTCCTCCATGGCCGCGCCCACGTAGAGGTAGTCGTCGTCCCACATCATCTTGACGCGCGTCGTCATTTCCGGGTTGGGCTAACCATGCTTTTGCCACCTGTCCATGATAGCGCATCCGGTACCTTGCGCGCCGGGCCCTCAATGTCGACAAAGGCGGCGGTCCACGGCGCATGCGCCCAGTCGCGCTTGTTGAGGCGCCCATCAAGCTCCATGCGGCCGGTGGTCGCCCGGCGCACGCATGGGTACGTCGGTGGGACCAGCGTCGCCAGATACGCCCATTCCGCCATGCTTCGAACCGCAAGTCTCTTGCCTTACGATCGCCATGCACCCACGAATCTTTTATTGTTTTCATATCTTTATGCTAAGGTTTGTATGCCACAAAAAATATCTAAAAAAGTAATGGCGGCCGTGGCCCACTGCATAGAAACTCGCAGTCATTTGCCACATGGTCCGACGGCGACTTTCGCAGCCACCGTGTCGCGAGCGTCCAACTCGCGGTTTGTATGGTCAGCTCATCCACAGTACTTGGCCAAGTGGCACGCGCACTGGACTTGCGCCCATGCGAGGGCGATGAGAGTGGTGCTGCCTTGCACGCCGACTCAGTTTGCATTTGACAAGACCGCAGATTCTACGATGGACGCGCAGACGTCGAGCGAGATTCTCTTTGTCTTGAGCATTGCCGTGCTCTTCCTCTGCCTCGGCGGCCTCGCCAAGTACTGCAACCGCATGAGCGCTCTTGATGGTCACTACCCGCTCCACCAGCCCATGTACGACTGCAAATGACATTGAGGGTGCTGACGTGGCGCGACTAGCTTGAGCAACTTTATGCCGGGGCTCAAACGCGGCGATGTCGAAGACTTGTACGACGATCGCAGCTCACGAGGCGCTCATGCTGGTGACTAGGCTTTTGGATGTGGACCGGTGGGAGTGCCCGGTCTGCGCCTTCCTCAACGTCGTCGACCGCCCCGTGTGCTGCCTCTGCGGCGCGAAAAAAGGTGGGTCAATGACGCGGCTTGACAATTGCTTGGTGGCTAAGCTACGCCATAGACTCGCGGTTCGTCGAACCGTCAACGGAAATCGAGCACTTCAACAAGAGCTACCGCGCCGAGCTCGCGCGGCAGTCGAGCCAGACCCGGCTCTCCAAGCAGCGGAGTAACCCGTCGCTGCTCTTTCGCCAGGCGAGCAAGAACCGCATGCTCACGCCGAGCGGCAACCCGCGCCTCTCGGGCTTCTTCACCAAGACGATGGTGCTGCCCGAAGACTTGACGGCCCGCCAGCGCTCGGCCCGGTAGAGATACCCATATCTCGCCGCCTCGAGCTCACCATATCCTATCCCATAGCATGCGCAAGGAGTGGTCGCGCCACGTCGATATCCACGGCCAGCCGTACTGGCGCCGGCGGTGTCTCGATATCAACCACGTGCCGCCGGCGTTCGTCATTCATATCGACGCCGACGACGCCAATGACGACGGCGCGTCGGCACTCGATACGCTGCGCGTCAAGCTCATGTCGCCTGTGCTCGAAGATGCCGAGTCGGCGGTACCGACGCTCGAGTCGGCGTCGCAGCTATCCTCCAAGCGGCTCGTATATTCGCCGATCGAAGCCGTCGATGCGTCGCGACTCGTCACGGGCGACGTCCTCGCGTCGGGTCTCTGGCCGTCGCTGCACATGCTGACCAAGGTGCCCTTCACGGCCAAGTATGCGTGGTTCCTCCACCAAGTGGCCGACCTCGTGTTGCCGTATGAGATTGGCTACATTCAAATGCGCGCGCTCCGCGACCGCGTCTTCGAAGAGGCGCTCGAGAACCTCTTGCATCTCAAGTCGTTTGAGCTCTGCGCGATCGTTCGGCTCCAGTTCACGGAAGAGAAGGGTCTCGACGCCGGTGCGGTCCAGCGCGAGTGGTACATGCTCGTGGCCCAAGCGTTGCTGTCGCCGCAGGCCGGTCTCTTTGTCTCGGCCAACCGCGACGACCACTCGTACATCCTCAACCCCAACCCTGCGTTCCCGTACCATTCTTTTGTATCGAGTACCTGTCTCATAGTCGATGGGATTAGGTTTACGCAGTCGATGAGCCACAACGATGCGTGCCGCGCGGCCGGCCGCTTCATTGGGCGCGCGCTCCTCGACGGCCAAGTGCTCCCGCTGCATTTGAACCCGACGCTGTTCAAAAGCATCCTCGGTACGCCGCTGACCATAGACGACGTCGAGAGCCTTGATGCGACGGTCTACAAGAGGTAGAGCTCAATGGCGTTGCTGCGCAATCGCTCATCTGCTCGCTAGCTTGCGCTACATTCTCGAGACGGACCGCGTCGAAGACCTCACGCTGACCTTCTCGGTGACCGCGTGCGACGCCCACGGACGTGTTGTCGAGGTCGACCTCGTGCCGAACGGGTCGCAGCTGCTCGTGACGGACGCCACCAAGTACGAGTACGTCGACCGCATGGTCCGGCACCTCCTCTTTGAGCGCGTCGAGGGGCCGCTGTTGGCGCTTGTCCAAGGCATCCACGACATCCTGCCCGCCGAGCTCCTCGTGCCATTCGACCACAAGGAGCTCGAGCTCATCCTCTGCGGCCTCACCGACATTGACGTGGCCGACTGGAAGGCCAACACGGTCCTCTCGACCAACCTCGAGACCGTCCCCGTCGTCACCGTACGTATTGTTGACTTGATACTTTCGAGCTCATGCTAAAATCTAGTGGTTTTGGGACATCCTCGACGGACTCAGTGGCGACGAGAAGGCGCGCTTGCTGCAATTCGCCACGGGCTCGGCGCGCGTGCCGGTTCAGGGCTTCAAGGGCTTGACGAGCTACGACGGCAAGATCTGCTACTTCACTCTGAAGGGTCTGCCGTACGTACCGGGCATGTACCCAGTCGCACACGCATGCTACAACCGGCTCGACCTGCCCATCTACCCCAAGAAGGAGCTCCTCGAGGACGCCATCAAGATGCTCTTGCTCTCGGACCCGACGGGCTTCAACATCCAGTAGGTTCGCAGTAGTGAGTGTAAGTTAACCGTCGTCTTGTATATTATATGCAGTGGTGAAGTGCCTACAACGAAGCCATTTCGGGAAAGACGAGGTTGCGGAGGCGCTCGCCAAAGGTGGCGTGGGACACCGAGAGACCGCCGTCGACCGCGCAGCTTGGGACACGGGCACCGCACGGCGCGCTCTTGATCGTCACCGTCTCGTTCTAGCCTCCATGTATGAGCATGCCTGAGGAGGAGCGTGTACCTCCATGAAGAAGACGTCGATGCCGCAGCGGTCGGCGTACGTGAGGCGAATGTGGTTTTGCGACCGCGGGATCAAAAGCAGGTCGGCCGGCATAAACGATCGGTCGTCGCCGCCATACGTGCGCTCGGCGTAGTACCCCTTTTCTTCGCCCGGGAGCTTGCCCTTGTACCCGAACCGGAGGCCCTTGCCGCCGCCCTTTTTGCCGCCAAGACTGCCACCGCCGCCCTCTCGCCTCTACACATGTCATGAGCGTCTCGCTGGCGCTTGTATATATGTACCGGGGCCGAGTCGTGCCGGTAGCACTTGGCCGAGATCACTTGCGAGCTCACGACACTCGAGAGGATCGCGAGCGGGATCGTTGTGCGCTCGAGCGCCTCGAGCAGCTGCGCAGAGTCGTTGTGGACGTTGAGCGCGGCCTGGATGAACTGCAAGAGCGGGTGCTCGCCGCGGTGGCTGCTCGTGAGGATGAAGCCGCCTTTGGGCTTGAACTGCACCGTGATCCGGTACGTGATCGTGTCGTCCGGCGTCGATCCCGCAGCGACGCACCGCTTCGGGTTGCTCGTGCGACACGCGAGCACGATCGAGAATGGGTCGGCGCGCTCGACGATAAAGTGGTCGCGCACGTCCACGTCCGGGCCGTACCGGCCGAGACTCCCCAACGTCTTTTCGAGCTTGACGCCAAACTCGCACATGGGTTTCACGTTCATGAGGAGGTCAGCGATAAAAGTCTCGAGGGGGTTGTCGGGCTGCAGCTTGGACGTTGGCGGGTACCGGAAGATGAGGTTCGTGTTCGGCAGCGCGTGGTGGTCGCCGTGGTGCATTGTGCCGAAAAAGTCGTCGGGAATGAGAAACTTGAACGGCGGCGAGGCTAATTGCACGCACATTTCAAACCCGCCGCATTTGCGCAAGTGCCCATGCACCGCGCGGATCTCCATCGGCGCCGACGACACGCGCTCGGGAAACGGGAACGACACGATCTGCTCGCCGCTTTGGTGGCTTGACGAGGCCGTGCCGCCTTGGCCCGCATACCGAATGCGCACGCGTCGGCGCTTGGCAAAGTTGACGTAGTGCTGCAGCTGGATACGCTCGTGGCACAAGCTCACGACGTGGAGGAAGAGCGGCGCGAGCGGCGGTGTACTCGCAGCCGTCTTTTGCTTCTTGGTCGGCGGCGGCATCATGGGCGCCAACGCGTCCTTGCGGAACGCGGGAAACCGCTGGAAAAACTGCACCGCGCTCGGCGCGCCGGCCGACGAGCTCAGCTGCAATAGCGAAAACGCCGGTACGCGGATCCAGTCGTCGGCGTTCTCGACGTAGTGGACGTCGGTCGAGCTCTCGTACTCGGCCTCGCGGTCAATCTCGACCACGAGGTACCCACACGACTCCTTGTTGCGCACAATTTGGAAAAAGAGCGCGTTCGGCGAGATCGAGAGCGCGTCGACGTTGTTGCCCTGCTGCCGGCGAAACGCAATGTACCGGTCCCAGTTGACCGAGACGTGGCGGTGCACTTCAATGTTGGCAAAGCTCGACGCGACCTCCGAGATCTCGTAGGCGAGCATCTCGCGGAGACACGCGCTCACCGCGTCCGCGACAGCCTTCAAATCGTCGATCGCCAAGCTAAAGCCGGTCGGGCCGAGCTGCGCCTTGACGCTGCGCTGCAGCAACGCCTCGAGAGCGCGCACGACGCCATCGACGAGCGGGCTCTTGGACGCCGCCACGCACGCGGCCGTAAAGAGCCCCGTGCGCACGTCAAACGAAAGCTCGAGCTGGTACTGCGCGAGGCCGCCCGAGTCGGCGCGGGCAATGTGCACGCTTCGCTCGGTGCGAACAATGTGGACGGCTTCGCTGGTCGTCAAGTGCAGCGGCGTCGACGTGCCCGTGCCCAGCACGAGGTGGCGCTCGAGACAAAAGAGCGCCGACGCCACGTGCATGCGCATCGCGCCCATGAGGAAGGCCTCGGCGCTGAGCCCATACATGTTGCGCGGCACGACGAGCGCGTCCGAGAGCGACGCGCGGAGCTCGGGGGCTGGCGGCGGGTGCAGTGAGAGCGAGAGGAGGTCGTGGTGCTTTGGGTCCGAATAGAGACGCACGCAGAGGCTCGCTGTCGGGTACGGAGGCAGCGACTCGGACTCGGGTTTTTTAAACTTGTCGGCCATCTCGGCCGCGAGCTGCGCGGCTTCGGTCGTGAGCACGGCCGGGCGGCAGAACGACGACCAGTAGCAAATGTCGAGTACTTGCTTGTCGGCGTGGTAGACAAACTCGACGTTGCTGCTCTTCCAGCGCGAGTCGGTGAGGAGGTGGCCTTGAGCAACGAGGATCTGCAGCGAGAGCGAGCAGCAAAAGTCGCGCATGATGTCGCAGGCCGCCACGAACGGCGCGTTCGACTTGTTCATGCATTTCTGCACGAGGTTGCGCATGTGCATGTAGTGGAGCTCGGTCGGCGCGTTCGCCTTGATGATGCGCAGCGTGTTGGTGCTGGCGAGCGTCTTGTACTTTTCGGTCGCTGTCGCGTCCGTGAGCACCGTGTTGATCGCGACGAGCCGCCAGAGGCTGTCCGACTCCTTGCCGTTGAGCGTAAAGACAATCTCAAACTCGCCTTCAACGTGTGCAATCACAAACCCACCGTCCACGTCGATGCGCGTAAACGTCGACGGAATCTCCTCTTCAATGAGTCGGAAGCGAATGATGTCGTCCATTTCCTGGATCGCCTTGTCCTCGTCGACGTCGGGCATCTCCTTGGGATGCATCGCGTAGCTAATGAGCTTGGGCAGGCGCGGGTACGTGCCGCCGTAGAGCACGTCAATCGCGGTCGCGAGGTCGTACGTGCGCTCCTTGGCGCGGTTCAAATCCGCGTGCAGAAAGAAGAGTCGGTCGTTCGACTCGTTGAGCTGGTCCGTAAAGAGCTTGGCCGTCTTGAGCAGCTCGGCGCACTGCGCGGCGAGCGGGCTCTGCACCGACCAGCGCGTGAGCACGAGCAGCTTCTCAAAGAGGCTCCGCGTGTCGGCGAGGTGCTTGAGCGCCTGCTCCCGGCGCTCCTCGGCCTTGGCCACGCCGCCGAGGCCATGCGCGAGGCCGCGGAAGTTCTCGTAGCTCTTGTCCACGCAGCGTGCCACGAGGTCCCGCAGCTCGACGGGCTCGACTGCCGGGAGGCCCTCCATGCGCTCCGAGCGTATTAGAAAATGAAGGTTTCTCCACCCAACACACCACACACTAAAAGCTGTGTCGCCGCGAATATCCGGATAATATCCGGACGTGACAAAAGCGTGGGAAATTCGAAACGGCAAGCGCGACGCCGGCGGCCGAGCACCCCACGTCAGGCGTCGTCGTGGCGTCCGTCGACACGGGATCGCGACGCGGACCCATATGGCCCATGGAAAAGGGTCATGGCATCGAGGTAGGCGCGTCGGCAGCGCTCCTGGCATCGGCGCCATGGGCGAGGGCGACGCGCAACTGGCCTCGCGGACATGAGCTTTTTCAGCGTGTGAGCGTTGATCGATCCACAAGCAGGGGAAGAGGATGGGTCACAGAGATTGCAATCCCCAACATGCATTCAACAACGCAGTGGCGAGGCACACAAGACACGTATGGGCAAGAGTGTTAGCTGCAGTCGCGGAATAAGTAGGGTACAGGACGTGATCGTCTATGGGCGACGACTCAACATTTATTGCATGTTGAAGCCGGTCGGGTCCGAGAGCAGGAGTGTCCGGACAGCGTCATCTAACAGCTCCTGCGTCGGGTACAACGGAAGGTCGATGCGGTTGTAGCATGCATGGGCTACAGGGTACGCGCCCAACGTGTACGGCACGCCTTTGAGCGTAAAATAGCAAATCTTTCCGTCGTAGCTCGTCAAGCCTACCACCACCCGCATGAATCCCAACACTGTGTCTAGAGGCAACGTACCTTGGAAGCCTTGGACCGGCACGCGGGATGAACCGGTCGCGTACTGCAGGAGCTTGGCTTGGTCGGCGGACGAGAGCGCACGCACCAGTTTCCAGAACCACTACGCGTCATGAGTCTTGGCTGCACCTTGCAGGGCGCATACCTCGAGGACGGCTGAATTCTTCAAATTCGACGACGTGACCGTGCTTGTCTCCCAATCGTCGACATCAATATCGCTCTGGCCGCAGAGAATGAGCTCGAGCTACCCACGTCATCGTGAGACGTCACGGAACCGTCGAAGCAACACAAACCTCTTTGTGGTCAAAGACAAGGAGCAGCTCGGGCGGCACAACGTCGTACGTGCCTTGAATGAGCGCGTGCAATGGGTCTTGGATTCGGTCAAAGAGAAGATGCCGCATCTACATACCTCCAATATATATATTTCACAACATACAACAAAGTATCACAGTACCATGCGCTCAATGTACGCGTGTTTGTTGGCGTCCGTCACGGGCACGTCTTGGCCATGGGGTACGAGGTCGACCTCGACAAGCTTCCCCGCGCGTTCTTGAGTCACAGAGAAGGTCAGTGCCAACTCGTCGACGTGCTTGTTGTCGAGCAAGTAGCGCAAACTAAGCATCATAGAGACATGGTCGAGGCATGCAACACTAATGGAGAGACCTCTTGTACAGCGTCTTGTCGAGCGTCTCAATGTCATCGAGCGTGCAGGGCATGCCAAGCAGCGCTACGCCACATGATACGTACGCTAGAACGTGGTAGCAAGCAGGAACCTTTAAAGAGTACGGGGCTCAAATGCAGTGGGAGCACTTGGCCGTCGAGGAGAGCGCGGCCAATAAAGCGTCCTGCAGCACGGAACGCATCGAGGTAGTGCACCGCCGACTCGCTACGATACAGTACAAGCGTCAACACGTGGCTCAGAGTGATTCCTTCTGTCGTACGTCATGTCGGCGGCGCAGTTGGGGTTGATAAAGAACGAGTGGTCGTCGCGGTTGGCTTCGATAAACATGCCCGAGGTTTCCGAGAGCATTGCTTGCGCCACGAGCATGTACCTAATGGTTGATACCTTGATACAGGACGCAGAACGGCGCAGTACCACTCGCGCTGGATCGCTCCGGCGTCCAGGCCCGACTCGCCGACAAACTGAAAGCGCAGAATGGCACAGAGCGCGCGGCCGTCCAGGTGCAAAAGGTTCTCGAGCGCTTCCTCAAAGAGTCGGGAACGGTGGACCTTGGTTTTGATGTATCTACTCAAGCATTGCTATTTCGCTGTACCAGCAAATTGCTACGTACAACTCGTCGTAGGGCACGAAGAGGTCGGCGGTTTGGTGGAGGAACCACGCATACTTGAGCGTAAAGGCGAGCTTTGTGAGCGGCAAGAGCGAGCTCCACATCGCCTCGGAGATCGACGTGCCCAGCACCGTCTTGTTGGGATCCCCCGTCGCAAGGTCGAGCCACGCAATCGCCTTGGCGCTCTTGAGCTCGCTGTATACGCCAGTCCCCGCGTCGCTCTCGTCGACGGGCGACTCGGGCTCGGTCAGCCGATCGGCGTCCTGGGTCTTGTCCAGCCCACGGACGATGCTGCCCCGCAGCGTAATGACGACGCACTCGTCAAGCGGCTCGACTTCGTGGTTGGCAAACATCTCGTCCTGGCTCGGGTTCTACGCCCATCGAACATCAGCCCAGAATATTGCAGTTGTGTCGAGTCTACCAGCTGCACGAAAAAGGCAGCGGGAAAGTCCTCCGAGTCGATGAAGTGACGCTTCCACGAGACGTGCCCGGCACCGTCGATTTGCCGGCTCCACTGCTTGCGCATGCTACGCTTTTGCATCGAATCCAAGGTAGTACGAGAGGAGGTCTACCGTGCGCTGCGCTGACGGGCGTTGAGGTCGTCGGGCAAGATGGCTTTTTGAAAGAGCACCGAGAGCCGGCGCATCGAGTGTCGCGGCAAGGTGGACTTGGATCGATGGCGGTAGTTGCCGGCGATTGACGAGCGACGCAGCACGCTGCTGCTGCGGGTCATGCGCGGCACGACGACCTCGGGCGAGACCTCGACGAGCCGCGTGTCTATGGGCACCGTCGCACTCGCGCTCCGTGACGTCTATGGTCGTACCTCTTGGTGTGCCGCAGAGACTACAGGCGGGTTTTTGAAGCAAGCTTTGGAATGCACAGATGGAGCACTCCCAGCGCTCGACGTTGGCAAGCCTATTCGGAGGAGCGGCGCTAAGTAAGGACATGGCCAGGAACGCCAGCGCGTACAGCTCCTCGACGTCGCCGCGCTTGATGCCTGGCATAAACTCGTGGAAGCTAGGACAGAGAGTCTGCGTCATGGCAACGCGTGGAAGCGACGACGTACTTTTGGTTTGTGACGGCGGGCGCGGGCAGGGGCATGCCATAGTGCTTGTTGTAGCAGTGGTTGACGATACCGAGGAAGAGCACAAAGAGCACGATGGAGGCGCAGAGGCCAAAGAACCACAGCGTCCGGCTGCTGCCGTCCGACGGCGAGTTCGATGATGCTGGAAAGTCCATCGATGCCCAAGTCCGCGACTGGCGAGCTTCGAGCGGTAGAGACCCGGCGCGCGTGATTGGCGGGTTGGCACGGAGGGCAATTTCTCGCAAGTGTCTCTCTCGACCCCACGACCGGCGCGACGTCGACGCGCCGAGATTAGACACGCGGCTCTTTCTGCATGCGCACCAGAGTGGGACGCGATCGACGTCTCTTGCACAGAAGCAGATTCCGCTGGACCGATCCGATCTCATGCAAGAATCCAGACCGCAAGCAATGCTTCTAGGACGACGTAATAGGGAAATATTGCTATATTGAGACGCTTTTGGTAATCAATTGGACGTGGCCCAGCAGTTACGCACGGGTGGAGCGTCGACCTTGCCATGCTGCGTCGCAGGTGGTCAACACATGTGATGCTGCCGCTGATGATGGCGCGGTAGGCGTTGACAAGTGGGCGTTGAGGGTTACCCTTGGGTTGGTGATGCTTCGTGGCGAGCTTGCAAAGAATCGACATCGTCGGGACAGAGCCGTGACGCAGGTCTTGGTTGCAACAGCAGCGATTGACTGGCGTAAGAGGCTTGCGGGACATGCACTATCGCTCGCGCTATCGCGGAGGCTTCGCGACGACGATCAACGCGACGCCACGTGCACAAGGTTGCACCGAAAACGACGCACGAGATGTTGCATGGTTGCGGTGCTCGGTCGCAGGACCGAGAGGACAGTGTACCCATGATGGTCGTGCAGCGTTTACGCTAGCTCGCGGCTATCCACGAAGCGACCATACGCTGCACCGGTGCTGTCATCAAGCTCCTTTTCGCTTTTTCAACTCATCGCATGGCACGTTGCGGGTCATTCCTCGTGGCGCCCCTTTGTCAAGTCGGTGGATTTTTGCTTCGTAAGCGGAAGGCACAAGGTTCAATCCCCGCTGGCGCAGGCCCTTTTCCGCTGCAGTCCATGAAAAGGGATTATTCGCGCATTGTAAAAGCGGTTAACATGTTTCTCCCTAGGCAATCAGTGCGCATTTCTACACAGTCAAAGGAGCAGCAGCAGTCAAGCCGAGCATCGCTTCGGCCAGGCACATGAACTTGTGTGGTGATGGGCGCGATGCTCCCTCGTAAAGGGCCAGCCGTTGCGGGACTCGGGGCGGCGCCGCTGCTGCTACTCTTTTTGCCAACTGCTGTTGCTACTCGTTTAACCAACGTTATCCTAACCACAGTATCCAAGCGTAATCTCGTCTTGCTGTTCTGTCATCGACGACACCCTGCAGGAGACTTGGCTTCTTGAGAGAAAGGCTCTCAGAAGACACGACTCGAACCCAAGCCATTGTCCTACCCGCGATTGCCGTGCGGCACAGATCAGCCTCGCTGCTCGCCTCCATTGACGCCACAGGCGGTCCCATGCGATCGAGCACCGCCGAGTGTACACGTTGTCACTGCCAACATGGTTGGTGGACGCGCTAACTTGCGAAACGTCCGCTCACGAATGCGCCGTCGCTCCCGGAGCACTTCAAGACCGCGTCTGCAAACATCAAGTCGTCGGTTGAATCTGATGTCAAGCGTGTCAAGAGTCGAAAGCTTGTCTTTTTGGCTTCCATCCAAGCTTCGCTGACTCGTGTTGCTTGTCTGGAGAAGGTCTCTTGACCCGTCTTCAGACGAGCTCAGTGCGTCGGTCTTGCCCAAGAGCTCAAAATTACTCTTCTTCTTGCCGCAGCGACAAGCGGCTCTGCAGATGAACGCGGTAAATTCATTCAACGCCATGTCCTACAGACACAGAGAGGCCGTGACATGCCATGAATACGTTGGCCAGCCTTCTTTACTGGACAAACGACAGCGAGAATAGGAAGCGTGGTGTCATTTCCCAATATGCCCAAGCCGACGCACACGACGATCGCTGTGGCCATCGTATTGTCGCGGTCGCTGCCTTCGGCGCCTGCGCCCTCGCCGACTCCATGTACGCTGACCTCATCGCGCTGCCGAATGCGATGTTGGTCGTGACGAGCAATATCACCATCTTCATTGCCGTCGTTGGCCTCGTGCATCTAGTTTGGACGCGTGGCGACCCGTCGCACTCGTTGTGCCTCTTCTTGCTTTTGCCAATGTGGTATGCTGCAGCGTGCTCTTAGGCTACGCCATCAGCGCCATTCCTCTCAATGTGGCGCTTCAACGCGACGTCAGCTGGTCGACACAAGGTCGCCAACCACCAGCGTGGTATAGCATGCTGCCACGTAAGCTTACTACGAAAGAGATCCGTGAGTGTCAACAACCTGCAGCTCCACAGAGGTCCCAAACGACTGCTCCTGCGTCATACATTCGGTCGTCTCTCGTGGACGGCAAACTGTACTACTAGCACCCAAACTTATGGGTACATGTACCAGGAGTGGAAATACAACGTACACTGTCAAGACATGGCTGGTACATGAGCTCAAGGCGGATGGAGAGCGTATTGCACCTGATAGGACTGCCAGCCCTAGGTGGTTGGGGACACCCAAGGTATTCACCGGAGGCGTTCTGTGTGTGCGTCATCTCCATTGCCGCAACACCGCACAACCGGTTGGTCAGTTTAACGCGTTAAATCCATTCAACAAAGTGTCCGTGTCAGACAGAGACAGGCGGTGGACATCCCGGCCAATGCATGCCGGCCGGCGAGCCTTCTCACTGGACACGTCAGCAAGAGTTGAGTCATTTCCCAATACTATGCCCAAGCCGACGCGCACGACAATCGCTGTCGCCATCGCCTTTGTTGCGGTCGTTGCCTTCGGCGCCATCATCGCCGCCCTCGCTGCCTCCATGTACGCTGAGCTCGTCGCGCTGCCCCATGACGCCATGGTCGTGACGAACATCTTCACCACAGGCTTTGCCGCCCTCGGTCTCGTGCATATCGTTTGGACGCGGGGCGACCCGTCGCACTCGACGTGCCTCTTCTTTCTCTTTGCCAATGTGGCTTGCTGCAGTGTGCTCTTGGGCTACGCCGTCAGCGCCATTCCTCTCACGATGAGAGCGATCGAGGCCGCACCCGCACTCACGACGTACCAGCATCGCATGGAGGCGTTCTTTGCCTCGGGCACGTCGCGCCAGTTCAATTACAGTGACTCACTCAGTGGCTACAGGTCCAAAGTGCCGTCGCATCCACTGTCCTACTCCGACAGCCGACAGTACCCATTCAAGGCCGCGCGAGCTTTTGCGGACGCGTACTGCGCGAGCGAAGGCCACCGCTTCTGTAGCGCCTTTCCTCTCACGCAAACCATCTTGTACCCGGGCATGTGGCCCGACCCGAACGCGACGGCCGAGATTGCCCGCACCCTCTCGACGCTCCCGACGACCTTATTCAACGTCACGGTGACGGCAACGACGACCCTCGACAGCTTCTGCGCCGCCGTCGACCCGATGAATCCAGTGTACAATGTGTCGATAAACGACTCGGTGGCCATTCAGCGCGCGGCCGCCATCAAAAGAGATCTCTACGATCTCTGCCGAGGCTGCGCCACGCTCTCCAACATTACGACCAAGTCCAATGCACTTCAGAGCTGGATTCATGCCACGTGCCCCATGGACGTACCCAAGCCCACAGGCGCCTACTGCGTCGCCACCGCCGACTGTGCCGAGTACAAGATCAAGACCGGGGGCAACATCTGCCCGTCCTTTTCGATCCCGATCTATGAAAGGACGTATTTGAACCCGTCGTACGACGCGTGCTTTGGTCGCACGCTCATGACGGTCGCGCATCACTACGAATTGGCGATTGCGATTACCGCGGGCGCTCTCGTTTTCATCTTGCTGCTCCTCTGCGCACGCCTTTGGGTACTCCGCCGCAACGAGAAGTTTCGCAACGCCATGCGCGAGGCCGTCGTTCAAACGCCCGTCAACACCGCCTAGTTCCTAACGATATAGTACAAGATAGTCAAGCAAATTCTCTTGTAAATAGTATACCAATATCGCGCTGACCAATAGTATAGTTAGTGTAGTGATTGTTATTGATGCCAGCACAATGGTCCACGAATCGTCTCGCAGACTCCTCTGAGCAAGAGAACGTCCGAGCATAGAACCCGAACCCTACCCTAGCCCTAAACGCACCGTTGGGACAGATACCGTACTGCTGGACGACAGCTCTGGCGCGCATCGATCTCGATAGACGTAGAGCGTATGCATAGCTTGCTCTGCATCAACAGCGCAGTCGAGGACGGTACCGGCATGCTGCCTGGTTGTCGTTGTCGAACAGTTGCATAATAAGCTTGGAGTGCGTGACGCCACATGACTGGAGCAGCCTTCTGCTGTCGTGACGACACTGCGGTTGGACTTGAACGATTGCACACAGAGCGAGAACACAGATTGGTCACAGAAGACATGCAAAGCGAGACCACTCGAATCCTGACGCCGCATGTACACCAATGTCCCATCACGTTGAGACCATTTAAATACAGAGAGAATGTGACTACTCGATGTTGAAGCCCGTCGGGTCCGAGAGGAGGAGCGTCTTGAGCGCGTCTTCAAGAAGCTCTTCGCTTGGATACAGCGGCAGGTCGATGCGGTTGTAGCATGCGTGCGCGACCGGGTAGACGCCTTGCTTGTACGCGACGCCTTTCAGTGTGAAGTAGCAGATCTTGCCGTCGTAGCTCGTCAAGCCCTTGAAGCCCTGGACCGGCACGCGCGACGCGCCCGTTGCATACTGCAAGAGCTTGGCTTGGTCTTCTTGGGGCAGGCTTGCCACAATGTTCCAGAACCACTAGAGAACGAGTGTATGAGACACGCCGGCATCCACGCAAAACGACTGTACCTCGAGAACCGGCGTGTTGTCGAGATTGGACGATGTGACCGTGTTGGCCTGCCAGTCGGCCAAATCGATTTCGTGGAGACCGCAGAGAATGAGCTCGAGCTCCTTGTGGTCAAAGGCCGTAAGCAGCTCGGGGGGCAGGACGTCGTAGACGCCTTCGATGAGCGCCAGCAGCTGCGTTTCGACGCGGCCAAAGAGCAAGTGTCGGACCTACCGACGCGCTTGTCTTCGTATACACAATGCCAATCAACGTACCATGAGCGCAATGTACTCGTGCTTATTGGCGTCCGTCACGGCCAAGTCGTGTCCGTTCTCGACCAAATCGACTTCGAGCATGCGGTCGCCATAGCACTGCGTCACCGAGAACGTCAGCGCCAAGTCTTCCACGTGCTCATTTTGCACAATGTACTGCAAGCTACACCACCACATACGAGGCGGTCTTAGTGATGGTGCCATACCTCGTATACGTGGTCTTGTCGAGGCTCTCAATGTCATCGAGTGTCATGGGAACACCCAAAAGCGCTAGACATTGGTGCTGTCATGCACATATCACGGTATCAAACGGCAAAGTACCTTTGAAGAGAACGGGGCTGAGCTGAATTGGCAGCACTTGGCCGTCCAGGAGCGCGCGTCCGATGAAGCGACCGGCCGCGCGGAAGAGCTCGAGGTGCTCGAGTTGCACGTCCCTACGCACCGTCAGTCTCTCACAACGAGAAGTTGACAGGTCGCACAGATGACGCGTGTCGTGGGCCGAGTTGGGGTTGATGAAGTACGAGTTGTCGTCGCGGTTGGAAATAGTAAAGAGTCCTGACTCTTCGTGCAAGAGCGCGTGGGCCACGAGCGTATACCACTCGCGCTGGATCGCGCCGGCGTCCAAGCCCGACTCGCCGACAAAGTTGTAGCGAATGATCGCGCAGAGCCCTTGGCCCCTGATGCCCAAGAGGTTCTCGAGCGCCTCCTCAAAGACACGGGCGCGCTGGACTTTGGTTTGAATATGTCTACGCAGCGACGTGAGACGCCGCGGGATATCGACGGGACGCACAAGTCGGCGTAGGGCACGATGAGGTCCGACACTTGGTGCAGAAACCACGCATATTTGAGCGAAAACGGAAGACGAGAAATCGGCAGCAGCGACGACCAGGTTGACGACAAGAGACGGAGACCGGTGACAGTTGTCGCCGCATTGATGCCCTCGATGGGCATCCAGGCAATGGTTTTGATCGCGTCCAAGCCCGGTGTCTCGGCTGACGCGAGCGTCGTCGAGTCGTGGATGATGACTGTCACCGAGACGTCCGGACCATTGGACTCGCCGACTTCGTGGCGGATGGGACCCTACAAATGACGTCATAGGACGTCTTAACGTCATGTAGAGCAGGCAAACCGTTTGGATCACAAAGGACGCGGGGCATTCTTCCGTGTCGAGGAAATGACGCGCCCAGACGACGTTGCCCTTGGAATCCAGTTGCCGCGTCCACTGCTTGCGCATGCTACAACCAGAGACAGTTGGACCCTGTTGAGATCCAAGCCAAGTACCGAGCGCTTCGCTGGCGCGGGTTCAAGTCCTCTGGTAAAATGACTTTTTGGAAAAATGACGAGAGCCGCTGGAATGACTTGGACGTTTGTCGCTGCAACGACTTGGACGCGCGTTGGCTCATCGAGCGCGACGGCTTCTCGGGCTCGCGCGCCGGCACCGTGTCCGAGTAGAACTCAATGAGGCGGTAATCTATGGTATGCCATGAAAACGCATGCGTCAACTTGGCATCATGAGGCAATACCTCGGTGGGTGCTGCAGAGGCTGCAGATCGGCTTGGTCACGAGGTTCATAAAGGCGCATACTGAGCACTCCCAGCGTTCCATGTCGAGCGTCCTATACACCATCGTCATTGCTATACGCTCGCATGGCCATGGTCGTTCGTACAGCTCTTCGACGTCACGGCGGTTGAGGCCCGGCATGAACTCGAGAAAGCTAGGTACACAGTGGCATGAGCCGTCGCCTGGTTGTGCTAGCATCGCATGTACTTGCGGTTGAGGAGCGCTTCGCCGAGGCCGCTGGCCTCAGGATGGCGGCGCATGTAGATGCAGTTGGCGATGCAGACGCCGGCGAGTGCGAGGACGATGCCGCCGAAGAGGTACGTCACAGTGGATGCGTCCATGCTGGCAAATCGTCAACTGCGGCCGCTCCGACCTTTGACACGTGATTTCAGCCAATCACGAAGCGAGACGCAGAATGTCGGTCGTGGTTAGCCATACAAAGGCCAAGTCGTTCCCACCCAACTTGTCGGCTTGCGGGATTCTGAGCTTGCCGTGATATGGCAGAGACATGCTCATCGAACGACGAACCCGCGACGGACCACCAAAGTTAATGGAGCAGTGCCCGAGTCGTCTATCTGGTCGTGCGTGAGGACCAGCGACAACTAGATCGGTGGCTTGGACTCAGCTCTTTCGATTTCACCGGCTACTTCTCCGCCGCACCAGGCGGTTCGGTACTGCAGCTGAAAGGACTACGCAGGTCGTATGCGATGCCCCGGAAATGCAAATAGCGACCGTACCACACCCCCACACACTACGCAACCCCGACTGATCCACGAGGAAGGAATCTGGATGAAACTGATCCAACCAAATTGATCCCACCGCGTCCAGCCGGCTCATCCAGCCACTGGAGCCGAGTAGCCACCTTTTACCGGTAGCAACCATTCGCCGAGGTTCGATGTTCAGAGAGAATGTTGGTCGTTGGGACCACTTGCTGCTGGCGGGAAAATTCCATGCGTTGCGAGGGCGCCAAAGTCGGATGGGACGACGGGAATGCCTCATTTTCCGTGAGCTGAAAGCTGCATGGACGGGTCTTGTGCGTAGAGAAGACGGTCAGACAAATGGTCGCAGTACTTTGGATTCGTCTGTCACAAGAGAACGAGAAGCCGCAACACTAGGAAGCAAAGGCCGGACGAGGTGCTTCTGAGGCATCTCCCCATCGAGGCTGCGAGTTTGCACACTGTGACAGCGCATGCACCGTCGTCACTGGACCTTCGTCGTGAGCCCCAGTGTGGGTCGCCCATGTGGGAGGACAATATGACGTGGCACGCTGCGGAGACTGCATCTGTCGTCACGGCCTTTTGCATATCGAGGTGTGAGATCCAAGAGTCTACCAATTACGTCGCAAGGGCATCGACACGAAAGCGCTCTACTAGTATCTTTCGGATCGTGGGTACGGGACGTGCACAATGACAACAACGACCGACCCAAAATGACCCAACGCGATCATGCGTAATGTGGAGTATCGGTCGTGCTGGGTCACTTGAAGATTCAACGTCCCCACAACCACGCACAGCACCACGCACAGCACCACGCACAGCACCACAGCACACTGTCACACCAGGTCCAAAACTCGTTTTCACTTGATCTCTGCGCCGAGCCATCTGGCTCTATCTTGATTAAAGTATTGAGCGGTGAATCAAAGATCGAAGTTGTCAATCTTCGAGCTTATTGCGTGCAGTTGCGCACAACAATGTAGTTTGACGCTCATGGGTGGCACCAGCGTAGCGGGTAGGCACAGGACCTCGCATCGGTGTTCACGTCCTCGCACACTGGGGCTCGTCGCTCAGATGGATCCCGTACTTTGATGCTGTTGTCATCCGTTGCATCTTGACCATGCTGAACGAAGGTGCAATCACCACTGCAATATACAGTGAACTGTCCCAACTAGACGGCCGGAACGCAGCCATTCACTCGGATGGAGCCCACGGCCACCGACGCACATTATGTACGGGCGTTTTGCATTGCTAGTAGTCCCTTCTTGCACCCAAGAATCGCTGGAGACGGCCAAAGGGGCATTCTGCGTCGATGGTGGACAAGCCAGGCCTTCGTACAATACGTCTCCACCCCATATTGCACTTTTTTTCTGTACTACAAGTCGTCAGAGTTGGTGGCAGGATTCGATTGTTTATCGCATCGACTGTCGTAGGGCGCTTACGCCTCGGCCTTGAGCGCCTCGAGGATGTTCTTGCGGAGGAGGAAGAGCGTCTTCTTCTGCGGCGTCACGTTGTCGTCCTTGAGCATGGTCTCGAGGCGGGCAATCTCCTTCGTCACGTACGCCGAGCCCTTGGCGAGGATCTTCTTGATGGCCTTGACGTACAAGTTGCCGTGCTTGAGCTCGTCGCCCGAGAGGCCCTCGACGATCTTCTCGACCGACTCGAGCGTCGTCTTGGAGACACCGCCGTCGGCGCCGACAACGACATCGATGGCCTCGACGCGGCCGGCCGTCGGGAGCAAGCCGCCCTCGGGCGTGCGCTGCGTGCCAGCCTTCTCGTTGACAAAGTCCACGAACTCCTGGAGTTCACGGCCAAAGCCATAGTCCTCAGCCTCGGACGCGCCCGTGCCAAAGTACTTGATCGTCGGGTAGCCCGAGACGCCAAACTTGGACGCGAGGTCGCCCGTGGCCGTTGCGTCGACCTTGGCAATCACCACGTTCTCCTCGCCGGCGTAAATGTTGGCGAGCGACTCCCACGTCGGCGTGAGCTGCTTGCAGTGGCCGCACCACGGCGCGTAGAATTCAACCAAAACATGCTTCGTCGGGTCCTGCGCAATCGACGCTATCGAGCTTCGCATGAGCGAGGCAAACCCGACTGAGAGCGCAACATACCAAAGTCCGATTCGGTCAACGCGGCGACGTGCGAGACGGGCTTGGCGACGCGGACGTTCGTGCCGGCCTTTTCGTTCAAGAAGGCTACCTACAATAGTCATGGCGATGAGCCTCCATGGGATCGGCGATCGAGGTCATACCAAGTCGTCTTCGCCACGACCGCTCGTGTACGTGTCCGGGTACTTGGCACCCTTGTTCCAGAACTTGAGCGTCGGGAAGCCCGTGACTTCAAACTTCTCGCCCAAGTCGCGGTGCTCGTCGGCGTCGACCTTGGCGACAACGACGTCATCGACGTTCTTGAAGGACGTTGCGACCGTTTCCCACGTCGGCGCGAGCTGCTTGCAGTGGCCGCACCACGGCGCGTAAAACTCGACCAATACGTTCTTGGAGCCATCGACGACGTCGTCAAAGTTCTCGGGCGTGAGCACGACGACGTCCGAGGCCATGACGGCCGTTACCGCCATCGCGGCGAGCGCAGCAAAGATCGAGCGCATGGTAGACGATTGCAAAATGGCGTTCGGGACCTTCGGCGCCAGGAGCGTCCGGATACGTTTCCGGACGTGTACCCCGGGGTCCTCTTGCATTTCACAGACTTTATAAAAGTACATACAATGACCAAGTGATGGTTTACAGTGGTGGGAGATATATTTAAAGAACGTGGCGTGTGCCGGTGTATGGAAGATTCGAGCACCTTGGATACGTGTTCAACGCTTGTTTGCTGGCCGCAGGAGAGGCGACTCGCAGGGCCTCGGTCGCTTCCGACGACGCTCGACGTGCCACGATCGAGACGATGGACGTCGGCCCATGGCGCAACTAGTCGGACCAGCCAAACCGCTCGTCGTTGCGACTTGGCTTGGTGAAGCGCAGCTGCGGTGCTCCATCGTCCGCCGGTCCAATGTGCATGTCGCCCCACGCAGCATCCTCGCTCGCCTCCTTCGAGCGTCGCGGGCAATGGTAGAGGAGCGCCGGTGGGGCTAGCGACTCGAAGAGCCCAGGAATGCTATCGCTGATAGAAGCAATTAGCGCTGGCGATGGTGGTCGCTCCAGAAGTTCAGCTATGGCGTCGCTCGCGGGCTTTGCTGGCGACGGCGTCGACTACAAGTACATTGGTGCACGCGTGACCCTACCGCGCTAGGATCTTACCTCGAGCACCACTGGCGAGATGGCCGATTCGAGTGCCAAGTTGCATTGGATGGCAAGCTCGGAGGTCTCCACCACGGGCGCATCGGTGGCGTCGGTGGCGACAGTCTTTGTGCAGCACGTGGCACCAGTGGTATCTGGCTTGCTCTCTGGCGAGGGGGCCACGAGGACAGGGGCCATGGTGTCGATGGTCGCAGCAAACGACGGCGGCAAGTGCGCCAGCAGCGCTCGTCCGTGACACGTCAGCACGACGCCGCCGCCAATGGAGCCCACGACGTCGCCTGCGTGGTTGAGGAGCTCCCATTGACGCTGTAGGTGCACCCACTCGGCGCGTTCCGAGCGCGCGTGGCGGCTCGGCTGTGCTATGTGTCATGAGACCGTCGTTCATCCTTCGACGACGACAAACCATCGGCAAGTCGATGCACGTGAACGCGAGGAGCTGCATTGAGGTCGTATTGGAGGTCTTCAATACCATGAGAGCGAGCGGCGTCGCAGCGACGTCGTCCACGAAACGGTCCATGGGCATGCGGAACATGCACGACTTGCCCTTCTGGACAAGACATGCCTGCTCGGTAGCCTTGAGATGGACGTCATGCAGCAGGACAACGTCGAACGCAAGCAGCTGGAAGCCGATCGAGAGCGCTTGGTCAGCAGAGCAAGCAAGTCCTTCCAAGCTCAGGCTGTCGACGATGAGTTCAAGGAGGAAGAGCGCGTCCTCGTCGGTCTCCATCACAATCGGTTATGCGGGCGGTTGTCATTTGTCGGTTTATTTTATTTTCGCATGGTTCACAGTGTATATGTATGCTGTATTGATTGTGCGCATAAAATAAATAGCCAAAGGAATCTATTTTTCCATCAGTCGCGAGGAAAATGGGGTTCTGGACCGTCGACCCGTGGGTCGTCCGGCGCCGGGGCAAGACGACGTACGTCGAGCGCCAGGAGACGCGAACGGGAAGCTCGCTGCGCCAGCCCTACATGCGCGTCCTCGCTGCGCTCCTGCTCCTCGTGCTCAACGTCATCGTGCACCAGACCAACCCGGTCGGCCTCTCGCATGCGGCGGCCTACATTCCGCTGTATGGCACCGCGTTCAACTTCCTTTGCCGCTCGACGCTGCAAGACGATACAAGCAGCACCAACGTACGTGCAACCGAGATGCAAACGCTCATGCGACGCATTAGGCGGCGCGCGTGATTGCTGCCATGGTCTCGCTCGTGCTCGGCGCCGTCTTGGCTCGACTTGCCGTCTTCCCAGCGCTCCATGAGTCCTGGACTATGTTTTCCGCCGGCCATGCGAGCTTTCGGTGCGTGTACAGTGGTCCTTGAACCTTTCATCATGCGAAGCAGGTCCGTCGAGACCAAGGCGGCGGACGGGACCCTCCAGCCTGCTACCTATCGCAGTGGTACGCTCCGTCGCTGCTTATACGTCGTCGCCAACGCATCCTAGTGTCGGGCACTGCGAACGATGGCAAGGCTTTCCGCCACGAGGTGCACATCGGGTCGTCGTCGCAGGGTTCGTGGGCGGTCATGCTCGTCGTCACCCCGCTCGTCATGGTCGTCGCTGCCTCCATCTACAACTGCTTTGTGCCCTCGACGCTCGCTGTATGATGCCTGTGTCCAAGCAGAAGACGAGGATGTCACGGACGATGTAGGTCACGGGCGTCGTCGACGTCTCGTACGTTGAGCTGTACCCCGCGGTCCGGGGCATCTCGCTCGTCTTCAACGCGCTCGTTCTCTTTGCCGTGCTCGACACGATGCTCCAAGACTCGACCCGCTGCGATGTACGCCGCTTCCTCTCTACCTCGTTGATAGATTAATAGTATTGTATGGTAGGCAGTGTATGGCGGCTGGATGCTCGCGCTGCGCACGCACGTGTGGCGCCACCACGCGTGCCGCATCTTCTTCTTCTGGCTGTACATTGTCGGCGCCATCGTCTTTGCGGTGCTGGGCCTGCCTGCCTTCTCGACTTGGTGCCAAGCGCTCTTTGGCCGGTCGCCCGATCACCTTTTGCACGACTCGTGGCGGGCGTTCCTTAGCGGTCTCGTGGTTGTTCTCCACCTTGTGGTACGTCCGCTTTCGTAGTCTGTCGCGACTACGTTGCCGATGCCAGGTGCTCGTACAAGACTGGGATTTCCCGACGCTGGCGACCGTCCGCGGCATTTACCTCCCGGGGCTAAAGACCGAGTGCCTAGCGCTGCGCGTGGGACGCCGCCGCGTCGTGCTCACGGGCAAGTGGCTCGTCGCCTCGCTCACGGTACGACAACAAGATGCGCTTCGTCTCATCCGCTGGAGTAGCTCTGGATGCTACCGCTGGACATGTGGGTCTTTGGCCAGCAGCTCAACTACGAGCCTGCGTCGTACGGCCAAGTGACGGACCCGTCGACGCACCGGATCCTCTCCATCACCAACGCAACGTGGCTTGCTGCGCGTGCATGTGGTGCGCTCTGCTATACGCTCCCCATCAACGCCACGGGTATCTACTGGGATACGCGTTTTCGACGTCGGCATATGCGTTGAGATAGGGCTCTCGACCGAGCCGACTGTCGGGCGCCACTTTGGCTGGCCCGTCTTTGACCAAATGCCCGCCTTGTACATCACGCTCATCGCGCTCTTCCTCTTCTTTCGTCTCGTACGTCGTTCGGACGTTGACGGGCGTCGTTGATTCTGTGCTCTGTAGGCGTGGACGGAAGACAGCCGCTTCACGGTGGCCGTGCACATGCAAGGGGTCAAAGCCACGACGTACAGCGCGCAGCTCCAGAGCTCGGCGCTCACGGCGGTCGCCAGCGAGGGTGCGATCGTCTTGTTTGTTGAAAAAATTACATGGTCGCTGCGTAGCGCTGCGTCAATTAGCGTCCATCAAACACCTCTACGCGCTTCGAAAGCACGTTGACGGCGTGTGCATCACGCTCGCGATGCTGGGACTGCTCCTCATGCTCTTCCAGCTGCATTCGATCTGGGAAGGTACATGCAGTCAAAGATGCGGAACTGGACCACATGTGTCTCTAGTGGACGTTGTCTTTGGGCACATCACGTACCCTCGCAATGCGGTACGCGCACCTCTCTTCTTCAGGAAGCGGACGCCTTCGCGTAGCTATCGGCACCCGGCCAAACGTACAGTGTGGTCATCTTGGTCTCGACGCTCGTGCTCGCGTCGCAGCTCGTGACGCGCACGCAGCTGACGCTGCAAATCGCAAAGCTTCGGCACCAAGTGCCGGCGTGTGCGACCTTGTGGCGCCACCCAGCGACGCGGTTGACGCTCGTGGCCGAGCTGATGGCGAATTTGTGGATCGTCCCGCCGTTCATCACGGGCTTTGTCGTGCTCGACGAGTTTCAATTCGACGCGTCGACGTGCACGCTACCGGTACGCTGCGATATATCGTGTCGAGACGCAACGTTTGTCGTTGTCAGATGCTCCGGCTCGACGGCGGGTGCTACTACCGCCTACGGTACCCCGTCGAGACGCTCGGGCTCGTCATGCTCGTGCGGCTCTACTGGATTGTGCGCCTTGTCCGGAACCACTCTGGGTTTTACGGCCAGCGCGTCGACTTCCTCGGGTCGCTCCACAACGTGAGCACCGACTCGCCGCTCTGGCACTTTCGCGCGATCTTTCACCACCGTCCTGGTACGAAAGTCGTTTGAAATGTGGTATTGCCGAGGTTTGAAGCGGCGACTAGTGTTTGCGTTTGTGTTTTGCACGCTCGTGACGTGGCTCGCGACGGCCGCGGGCGTCTCGGTCATGGAGCGTAGCATCCCGTCGGCGCTCGACTCGGATCTGACGTCCTCGTGGCTCATTGTCGTGACGATGGCGACCGTCGGGTACGGGGATTACTACGCCCGCACGCGCGGCGGCCGCTTCCTCACGGTCCTCGGTGGCATCATTGGCGGCACCATCGTACGACGCCCTCCGTGATCTGGCGTTGATGCACGCAAGTAGGTCATTTCAATGCTCACGTCGCTCTTCATGGGGTCGCTCCAAACCACGTTTGGCGAAGAGCGGGTCCTGTACGTTGTGCGCTACAAGCGCTGGCAGAAGTCGCGACTGGACGCCGCCGTGAACCTCATCAAAGCCGCGTGGCGCCGGCACAAGCTCGAGAAAGCCAACAAGGCGACGCACTCGGCGGACCGCGCGCTCTTCAAGTACATGCAAAAGGTATCGGTCGTGTCGTCGTCTCGAGTATGGAGACGATGTCTTGCATCCCAGGTGCGCGAACTCCGGCTCGGCGCGATTACCGACGGCGACGATGTTGTCGGCAAAGGTACACTTGGAACAAAGACTGAGCCTACGGGGACGATGGGACTTCAACTAGTGCGCGAGTGGAAGGGGGAGTCGGTGGTGCCGCTGCTTGTCGCGGCGCACGCCAAGCGCAGTGCCGTCCTCGACGACCTCGACGCCAAGGTACAAGCGTAGCTCCCGCATGGACTCTACGACGTGAGTGTGTAGGTGCAACGCGTGGGCAGCCTCGTGACGACCATCGAGTCGCTCGTGCGCGCCAAGACGAACAAGAATGTGGTGTCTTAGAGCCGCTTATTGAACGTGTTCATTCGGCAGACGCGCGCGGCTTGCGTCATGAAGCTACGCATATGTATTTCTGCATCAATATACATGAGACCGATCTGCTTTGTACGCATCGCCGGCGGCGTCGCGGCCTTGCCACTTCTCCAGCTGCCCGAGCTGCGTGAGCGCTTGCGCCTCGAGCTTCCACGCCTCCGTGTTGTCTACATTTGCGATAGGATGAAATGGTATGCACGAGGTCGAATGAAGTTGAGTGTACGCGGGTCCTTGCCAAGCTCGCGGGCGTGGTCGAGCTTGCGCTGCAGCTTGGCGGCTTCCACGAGCACGTCGACGGTCGGCACGTCCGTCTTGTAGTACTAATACGAGTGAAGCGACAAGGCGGCAAGGACGAAGGGCAGTCGTACGCGCGTGCGCTCTGTGATGTACACGTGGTTGGCCTACGAGAAGAAGCGCGAACGGCTATAGCGAGCGACTCGGAGCTTGCAGCGTACGCTCTTCTTGACCTTGGACTTTCTCGCCGGCTCCGTCATGCGTCTGCCTGGTGTAGAGCGGCTAATGCTGGGTAGCTCCTTGGCTATTCTTATATCGCAACGACTTGCGAGGGCGCCATTTCTCTTGCTTCGTTGGCTTGACACCTTAGCTAATGCAAAGGCGCCTGGCGTTGCTACTCCAAGGGGACGATCGCAGTGCCGTTCCTTGTAGTTGCTTGGACCTCTCTCGACGCATCACGGTCCTGCCAGGTCGAGCTTTGCCATTTTGAACTCGTCCTCTGCACTTTCTACAAGGAGATACCAAAGCGCTTCTGGCTGCTGTGCTGCGTGCATCTCCAATCATAAAAATACACGGTTAGCTTGATAGTACAGCTATGTAGTAGAACTGTTAGCTATCGCAGCAGCAGCATCGCGTGGTCCTACGAACGGTTGGCCTCGTGGAACCACAAGTGTAGTCGTCGCGGAGACTCCTTCGACAACCGTTGGCGCCAAAAACCGAAATTCCGGAATTTTAGCCAATGAAAACGCGGGGTGTCTCCGCCAGTCAATTTTCGATGGTGACGCCATGTGCAACAGTTAGCTCAGTTTGGAATTTGCCAGCCATCGAGCAAGTAGCTAGTGATATAGTGTAGTCGGAACAGAGTGATGAACTCAACTCTACGTTTCACGACGGTCAACTTACTTCTTCGGAAGGATGCCGATACTCGAGATTCGCTTTACCTCTCTGATCTGTTTCCAGTATCTAGATATTTCGTAGACTTAGGAGTCGTGGATGTAGATGAGGAGAAACCAATTTCTGTCAATCCCCTGAGATTCTCGGTGAAGAACAAAAATTACACTTTTTAACTGCAAACTGATACATCCAACCTCCAGTAGCGTAGCACTTTAAACCACCAAATCGACCTGTTTCGGCGTTATTTCCACTCGTGTGAGTCACCAGTCTGTTGCTATTCTCCACTTCCTCAGTTGCAGCGCTCCGTCACATCGCATCCTCGTAAATGTACGCTCACACGTACCTAAGTAGTCGGAGGAAGGCGGCTTGACATTGAACCGAGCGCACATAGATTGATGGGAGCAGTGGTGGGCTACCCTTCCGCCACGTTTGCCGCTTGCAAGATCTACGGTCTTTTCTTGTCGAGCATGCCGTCGACGTGTCGTGTGCATGCACCACGGGTGGCAACGCCGCTCCAGCATTGACCGGCGCTCTCTGGAAGACGTTGGCTAGTTGTACGATCTTGAAGAGAAGCTACTTCGTGGTCCTCCTCGCCTTGCACAGCGCTGCCGCCACGTCGTCGACGGCAGTTTCACCAGCTATCAACATCGTGGTATGCCCAAAGCCAAGGGCAGTCGGCGCGAGAACCCCGTCGTCTTCCTCGACATCACCGTCGCCAAGCAGTTCATTGGGCGCATGCTCATCGAGGTGCCCTCGCGATGTGGCGCGACTTTGCACATTTCGAGTCGTAGGTTCGCGCTGACGTGGTGCCCAAGGCAGCTGAGAACTTTCGCGCGCTCTGCACGGGCGACTGCAAGGACGCACGTGGCCGCGCCTTGCACTACCTTGGCACGTACGACGCGTACCCTCTTCGTAGCAACGATCATGATGCTCTAGACCCATTGGCCGCATCGTCCTCGACTCGCACCTCCAGGCCGGCGACATTGATGGCAACGGCGGCACGTCCATATACCCTACGCGCCTCTTTGAAGATGAGAATTTTCTCTTGCGGGTACGACAGCGATAGAGCGGCCATCGACCATGTGTGCGACCACGAATCGTGCGTAGCATGTGGGTCCTGGCACGGTCTCGATGGTCAACGCCGGCCCCGACTCGAACGGATCCCGCTTCAGCATCCTCTTTGCCTCTGTACGACTACACAGTTGCGACCAAGCCAAGCAAGCTTCCTGTAGGCGCCATGGCTCGACAACAAGAACGTCGTTGTCGGCAGCCTCATTGGCGAGCGGAGCTTTGAGACGCTCGGGCTGCTCCAGCAGCTCACAGCCACCGAGAGCGGCCAGCCCAAGCAAGCCGTGCTCATCTCCAACTGCGGCCAAATCTTTCCCTTTTGAAATCATGCATGCCAGCTCCTATGATCACAGCGATCGACTGTAGAGTGTAGCGTCCTCACCAAGGCCAGTCGAGTCTAATGAACAGAATAGTCGTTGGCTATAACCTTGTTCTCCTTTATTATGCATTATTGGAGGCCATAATGCATGGCGCACGCCGGCACTAATTGCTTAGTGCTTGGCGGCGGCCTTCTGCTCACGCAAGCTGCGTTCCTCAAGGATCGAGAGCTTGACGCCCTTGCCCTTGGGGAGCGAGACCCACGGGCGGCCGTCCTTGCCGACAGCGAAGACGTTGCCCTGGCGCGTGGCGAACTCGGCACCGGTCGTGTCCTTGATGTGGGCAATGTTGAACGAACCCGCGTGTCTATACAAGGAGCGTCATGAGTCTCTGCTGTCGAGGGCGAGGCCATGAGGTATGGCGAGGAGAGGCGTGTGTGTTGCAATGGGAGTACCATCACACCCAGCTCGTAGAGTCAACGGGTGTGTTCATACCTTTCGATGTGGTGGAGGATACCGACACGGCCAGCGTTGCGGCCGCGCGTGATCATGACCATGGCGCCCGTCTCGAACTTGATGAAGTCGACGACCTTGCCCGTCTCGATGTCGATCTTGACCGTGTCGTTGACCTTGATGAGCGGGTCGGCGTAGCGGATCGTGCGGCCGTCGCTGGTGGCGACGTACGGGATCTGCTTGGCCGTGAACTCCTGGCGCGTGACCTTGGCGAGCTTGTACTTCTTCTCCTCCTCGTTGATGCGGTGGAGGACGAAGCGGCCCTTGGTGTCGTAGAGGAGGCGGAACACATCGCCCGACTTGGTGATCTCGACGACGTCCATGAAGCCAGCCGGGAAGTTGGGGTCGACACGCGTCTTGCCGTCAACCTTGACGAGCTTCTGCATGCAGATCATCGTGACTTCCTGCTTGGTCAAGGCGTACTTGAGGCGGTTGCGGATGATGATGATCAGGGGCAAGCACTCACGGAGCTTGTGGGGGCCCGACGACGGGCGGGGCGCCCAGATGCCATCGAGCTTGCCGAGCATCCAGTGCTTGGGGGCGCTCATGCGCTTGAGGTGGTGGCGAGGACCGCGGGGCATGGTTAGCTTCTTGTTAAACGGTCAAAAGGAGAACTATGGTCCCAATTGAGTTTGCACTTTCATTTTCAGCGATGGCCAGCCAATGGATTGCATCCGGATACGACTCATACATCCCACCAGTCACTGCACCAACCTCCCACAATGTATATGCTTATCCGGACGATCCATGGCGGCCACCGGCAGACAGAACGCTCGACGACCAGCGACGTCGGCTCGAGGACATGGCAGATCCGGAGGAGGACTGCAGGAGGATGGCCTCTTGCAGGAGAGAGAGCGATGTCGACATGGCCGCCAGCGGCGAAGTAGAGGCAGGCAGATCCGCCACTGACGAGGACCCGACGGCTGCTGATACCACGGACCTAGAAGACATGATGATCGCCGCAGGCAGACGCGAGGGCTCCAAGAAGAGCGCCAGGACTGCAGGCCTGATGGCGATAGAGTGACAGATAGCTCATAGGACTAGATCTATTGGCGACGATTAACAGCGTTGGGTGACAGCCCGAGCTTTTGCGGCACAGGAAGCACGGCTGTCTCGACGCCGGCGGCGGTGACCCATGTCGTGCGACCTAGTGCGCCCATGAGCCACGAGCGATGCTGTGTCATGTACCGTCGGGGTAGTCGCGGGCTTTGGTGCCATCCGGGTTGGTGACTTCGCGAAAGCCGTTGGCTTGCTCGAGCATGCGTGTGCCATCCGGGAAGAGACTCACCTCGTCGCCATTGACCTCGATGCGCTTGGTGGTGCCATCGACAAACGAGATTTCCTTGGCCCCCGACGCATAGTGCGTCTCGACCTACGTCGCTTCGTCATAATGGCTCTGTTCTGAGTGGTCTACCTGCTGATTCGGAAACTCAAAGATCTGAGTTCCGTCCGAGAGCGTCGTGTGCGTGGTCTGCGCGGCAGCGTAGTAGTAAAGGGTTTTGTCCGCATAGGTCTAGCATCATGCGGCGTGAGTGTCCAACTTGTCATATGACGGACAGACCTCTTTGATGTCGCCGTTGGCGAAGCGCACGACCGAGTGGCCGTCGACAAACACGTCCTTCTCGGTGCCATTGGCAAACACAAACGTCTTGGCGATCGGGCCCATGGCAAAGCGCCGCTCCAGCTTGCCCTTGGGGTGCCGAATCTCTTCGAAGGACGGCGTCTCCTTCTTCTTCTTTGGGGATGGAACGACGGCGGCGGGTGGCTCGGCGGGCGGCGGCGGCACGACTCCGGACGCGTCGTACGCATGGGAGCCGGACGATGCAAGTGCCGCCATGGAGCTCGACTGCCACCCGAGCACGTCATCTTTGCTGGACCGCGACGTGTCGAGGAGATCCGGCGTCACGGCGCGCACGGGACGGTCTTGGTACACGTGGGGGTCATATACGTCGTCGTCCTCGGTTGGCTCTGAAGGCGGCCTCTTGGCTGTTGTCGCCGTTGTTGATGCCGATGGCTCGGGTGACCAGTTCCAGTGTGCCAGTCGTTCTTGCTCCATAAACTTGAGCTCATCCCGCAGCTCTTGGTTGCGTACTTCGAGCTCCTACGTCCTATATTGTGAGCGTTGGCGACGGTAGGATATGGCTGCCGACCGCAATGCGCTGGCGGAAAAACTCCATCGTGGCTTTCTGCTTGTTGGCTTTGGCTGCCTCGTCCATCTACAATCGGCGACGTCACTTGGATGACGGAGACGGACGCACGCACCTTCATCTTGACGATTTGGGCTTTGAGCGCATCGACCTCTGCGCGCTCCCTATGCATAGATCGCTCCCTATCAATGTAGGAACCCGCGCGTCGACGGTACTTGCGGTCGGGAAGGAGTCCGACGCCCATCTTTAGCGTCTGGTCCAGGCTGCGCTTCTCCTTGCGCACCTGCTTCCACTCGGTCTCGAGCTCGTCCTGCGCCCGTTTCTTCTCTTGTAGCCAGTCTTGCCTACGCGCCTTAAGAGAAGGATGACGGGAGAACGCGAGCTACCTCGCGACATCGAGCTTGCGCTGGTCGGCTTCAAGAGCTTCGCGACGCTTTTGGAGCTTGAGCGTCTCTTGTTTGTAGTGCTTGACCTCGTTTTCGAGCTCCTGGAGCTACGCAGCGTACGGATGACGTCGACGCATGACCTGGCACCGTACCTTGTCGTCAATGACGGACGGGATGATCGAAGTTGGTGCCGGCGCCGGTGTACGAGATGGCGTCGGCTCTGCCTTCTTCTTTGGCGGCATGGTGGCTTTTGCTGGCTTTGGCTTGGGCGCCACGGTGGCCTTTTGCTGCAGCTTGAGCTTGAGCGTCTGCAGCGACGATGTCGGAGGCGGCGGCTTGCTCGCGGCTGCCGGTGGCGGCTTCTGGAAGAGTTGCTGGACGAGGGACGGCGCGGGCGGCGAAGCTGGCGGGGCAGGGGCGTCCTCCTGCGCGCGGTGGGCTTCAAGGGGACGGGAGATGTCGACGTCCCACGGCTCCGAGTCGGCGACGCTGAGCTCGCTCATGTTGAGGCTGCCATAGTGCAAAGCCTGGTCGACGTTCTCTTCGGGCGCCGGCACGTGAATCGAGGAAAATTGAAGTTCGGGCTCGTCGTTCTTGAGGATACCTTTGCGCCACTCGTCAAACAGGAGCGAGTCGTCTGCATTGTCCTCGGAGCCGTACAACGCCTTCTCCCACGCGGGCGCGTACTCGTCGTCCTGGCGCGGCAGGAGCTCCGGCGCCAGGCGGCCATCTTCGTATTCGTCAAGAAACGAGTCTTTCGCCGGGCTCGACTGCGCGAGCATCGCTTGCTCGAGGTACTCGAACTCTTCGAGGTCGTCTGCATCCTGCTGCATCTTCCAGTCGTACGATTGCATGAGGTCCATGGATGGCTCGGACCGCATCGAGGTGTCGGCGCGGCTCTTTGCGGCCGCCGTACTTGGAGCGCTCGGGCGCGGAGCAGCCGCGGCTGGCGCCGAGAGCTCATGGCCCTCGCTCGTCAAGACGTAGGGTTTCCTCTTGGCCGGGATGTTGTCCTTCCACCACCCACGCGCTCCTTTCTTGAGGAAGGGCTTCTTGGGCACGTGGCGGCCCGCGGGCGTCGGCGCCGTCGCCGACCACTGCTTCTCCACGAGCGCTTCAAAGGACACTAGAAGGAGCATGAGCATGAGCAGCTGGAGGTCGATGTCAACTGCACCGCTGTCGCCCGGCATGGCGGCGCTTCGGGCGGCCATCGCTGATGATGACCTCGGAAACTCGATTGCATCCGGGTGCGTATTATATTGTAGAGGTTACTGGCTTGTCTATTGCTTGGCGCGCAAAATGAGATGCCAGAGCGGTGCTGCTGCTATTAGCATGTACCAGCCCCAGCCGACTTGGTCGAAATGGTGCATTTGTCCTTTGATAGTGCAGCGAGTCTGCCGCTCCCTTATTAACTCAGTCGAAGTCTTGGACCCGCGAATGGCGTTCGTCCAGCACTGCAAACTTGCAAAAGCAATCTCGTGGTCGTGGCCAAAAGCGATGGTGGGTTGAGAATACAAGATTGAGAATGCAGAATACAGAATGGAGAGTCGAGAAGGGAGAAGCTGCACCGTATCCCATAGTACTTTTGGAGGAAAATCCAACGTTCATTTTCAGATTGGCCAAATGGCGCTCACTGGTTGCACGTTTACGGCCGACGACATTGCGTTCTTGTGCGAAATTCCGTTCTTGCGGCCGCGCGACGAGGTAGCTTCGTCGCTCTTCCCGCTCACCGAGTACGACGCCGACGACATTGACGCGCTCTTGCCGCCGCTCGCGGACGAGGACGACGCGATGCTCGAGAACGGTGACGCCATCGACGTCATTGAAGACGAGGCCGTCGCACGCATCGATGACCTCGAGGGCGCAATGGAATTGCATTTTATCGAGGGCCCTTCGTATGATGTGGGCGCGATTTTCGACCTTCTCGACCGCCTCCCGACGCTGTTCGAGGACCAAAGAAGATGCTCGTACCGCAACGGCAAGTGCCGGCAGCCGTGCAGCCGAAAGCGAAGCGGCGCCTTTTACAAAATGTGCCCCGACCACCGCGTCGCGGCCGTGCGCAACCACAAGAAGGCGCTCGCCAAGCGCCTCGCCAAGGTGCCGCTGGCGTGATTCGCGTCGTATGTTGTCGTCGTTGTTTTGTTGTACAATATATATATATATGTATTTATCATTGTCATGGAGCACTCGACGTGGGGCAGACGCGTGAGAGACCACGATCAGTGCAGGCCCACATATTGCACGCAGACATCTTGGACGATGACCACGAGGGGTGACGAGTCGTAACCCTTTCCCTAAGTAGAGACTTTTATGCGAAAACGACTCTATTTTCTTGGCCAATAATGGCACTCGTACGCGTACTAGTGCAGACGATGTGTCTTCGTTTCGTATTCTGTAGGGTGACGAGCTTCCATCGACACATCCCTCCACTCCGTTGCCCAAGCTTTGAATGACAAGACGATGCTTCTAAACCTCTCCTATGCACACCTTTTCCCCGATCGAATTAGCCATTGTCGCACCTTCCATTTTGTCAGTCGGTCATTTACGTTTCCTCGAGAGTAGACTTGGGAGCTCCGTCTGGAGCTCCATACCATGGACCATTCTTGTCCGTGTCTCCAGTCGCTCGGGCGTGATTGTCGCGTCCGTCGACCCGAGAGGACCAAGGATGAGAGCTAACGCCGCATCGACGACTTCCCCCGCCTGCAGCAGCGTTGTCGCTCGCGGTGCCACGCGTGGGGCTACTTCAAGAGAGCTGCTGGCCTTACGTGCTTGGTGCGTCAGCTCGGGCGTGAGCAGCTGGAGCGTCGTCTTGTGGTGGCGGTCAGGCAGTGCAATGAGGTCGAGAAGAAAGCTGATGTTGTCAAGATGGCTCGTCGCGTGCATGCAGTAGGACAGTAAAAGTCTGCTCTCGCTCACGTGCTGTCGACGTCCTGCAATCTGACGGAGGCAGTCGCGCGGTTGGCCAATGCCGGCAGCGAGGAGGTACCGCATTACCTCTGCGTTGTGGTCACTCACCGCCACTTGAAGAAGCGTGTCATGGCGGAGCTCTGGCTGACGCTGCAGCATGTGCACCGCGAGATCGAGGCGTCCGCTGCGCATCGTTGATGCGAGCGCTTTCGCTGAGATAGCAGCTGCGCCATGGACCATAAGATAGGCGGCGATGCCCCACGCTCCGTACTCAACCGCCTCGTCGAGCGCTTCGGGGCCACAGGCAGCGATCGCGTGCTTGTGGCAAAACTGAAATAGGAGCACGTTGTCGTCCATGCACGCTAGTTCGAGCCAGTCGGCGCTCCACGGGGTGCCGTGGGCTGCAAGAAGTTCGAGAATTCCAGTGATTTCGGGCTTGCGCCATGCTCCTTCACGCAACCGAACCAGTTGCGTCGGCATCGGGTACCCACGCGAGACGAGGTACTGTACCGTGCGTAAATGTCCTCCTTGGAGCGCTTTTTGCACGACGGCATCGACGGTGCAGCCTTCGCTTCGATGCGTCAAGAGGAATGCGACGACGTCGTGGTGGCCGGCGGACGCAGCGCGATCGACGGCGTCGACGGTACAGGTAAACGAACCGAGTGTATGGAGGTACTGGACGACAGCAAGGTGCCCGTTGTTGGCGGCAATGTCAAGCATGTGGGTCTACGCGCCCTGAATGCCAAGCTCGACGAGGAAGCGGACTACGTTGAGGTGGCCTTGGGTAATCGAGTGCGTGAGCGCACTTGTGGTGCAGCCTTCCGTCCGATGGCGCTGAAGAAACTCAACGACGTTGACGTGGCCGTTGGCCGCCGCATCGTTCATCGCTTCCACCGTGCACCCCTCACGTCGGTGCGCATGCAGGAAGGCAATAATCTCTAAATGGCCGTTGGCGGCGGCGGCGTTCATCGCTTCCACCGTGCATCCCTCACGTCGGTGCGCATGCAGGAAGGCGATGATCTCTAAGTGGCCGTTGGCCGCCGCATAATCCATCGCATTCGTCGAGCATGCGACACCGCGTTCGTGCAGCGTTTGCACGAGCGGCAAGAAGCCTCTGTGCGCGGCATCGTCCATGATGCGCGGGTAGAGCAGCCAAGGGAAGCACTCGAGGGCTAAAACTGCGTTCTCGAGCGAAGCGCTGCGCAGTGCATGCCAGCGCTCGTGGGGACTCCACTCGTCGAGGCTTGGATCAAAGACGCGAAGCAGCTCCACCCCTCTCGTGTCCTCTCTGGCGAGCAGTGGGGACAGCCAGCACTGATACACGGACGCCATGCGTCGTTGCATCGGCGTACCTACAGCATTGTGCTTTCACGACAGAATGTAGTGCTGCGCAACGCACCTGGGGGGTTGATTCTACGCCGGCGCAGCTCTGGTACCTGGGCCCGCCGCTCCAGTAAGAATTCGACAAGGTCGAGGCGGTCGCTGACGAAGCTGAGGACGATCGCGTCCTCCGAGGCGAGGTCGGGGCGGCACTGAAACATGCGTTTGGCCAGCTGCACAAAGCCTCCGACGATGGCCAGATGCAGCGGAAGGCGGTCGTCGCGCTCAGTGTTGAGCAGAGCATACAGCGACGGACGACTGGGCGGGAATCCGGGCCACGCAGTGTTGGGCGCAAACGCGTTGGCGAATGCCTTGTCGCACGCGTACAAGGATTTCGTCGCGTCAAACTCAACGAGCTCGTTGCACGCGACAAAGGCGGCGCGCACGTCTTCATACAACCCAAACTGAAACTCAAACACCATCGATGCGATCTCGGGCTGGAGCACGACGCTCCGGAAGGTCATGCATGACGCTCTTGCACTCTCTTTGCACTTTGCTCTGTATCCGGACACTGCGATTGTGTTTATCCGGACTTGACTGCTACATGACCAAGAGAATGATCACTTCTTTTGCGATAGTGCAATTTGTACACAAACTACACATGTCCTCGACATAATGCGTGCCCAATTAGCGTGTGGAGAATATTGTCATTGCTACCGAGGCCATAAAGGTTCGATGCCTTGGTGCGACGTAGAACACGCAGATATCTGGTCCACCCAAGGAGAGACCTTTTGCAGGTTGGGAGTACGTTCATATACTGAATTGGGAGTATCGAGTAAGAAGAATGTGACGTTATACGTCGACGCGACCCGACGCTTCGGTGCCATCGACGTCGGTTTTGACGACCGAGCGCCCGATCGCATCGTCAAGCGCTTCGTCGGTTTGCCACACGTTGTTCCGGAAGCTAAACGACGGCTTGAGCTCGTTGACGACCGACTCGACCGGAAAGATCTTGGCATTAGTCGGCAGCGAAGCGTCCGCGTTGGTCGTCACGTCGAGCGGCGACGGGCCATCAGCGCCGCTGACATGGAAGATCTCGTCGAGACGCTTATGGAACCGGTCGCTACACCATCGACACCGTGTGAATCGTTTGCTTTAAAGTGGTGGGATGGTACCGGTAGGCCTTGGGCGGCAGCGCCGAGATGCCGTCTGGGTCCTTGCGCAGTAGCAGCGTCTTGACCCACCGCTCGAACCGCTTCTCGAGCGTCCACGTTTGCAGAATGTCGATCAAGCCAATGTAGTAAAAGCCCGGGCCGACAACGACATCGGCGGACCGAAGGCACGCGATCGACTGCTTGGCGACCGCGCGCTGCGACGTGCGCATCGTCGAGACGGCGCTGAGGACGTCGAGGGACGGCAATGGCAGCGTGTCGATCTCATCGCGCAAGATGCTCTGGACGTTGACTTGGAAGCGCACTTCAATGACACCGAGGAGGAGACTGTAGTCCATGATGCCTTTCTCGCAGAGGAAATCGCTGTCTTTCTTGAGCTGCGTGAGCACAGCGGCGCCGTGTCCGTGCCCGAGGCGGACCTACGCTTGGGATGACGCAACCCATAATAGGATCACGGCGACCTTGGTTGTCAAGTCCATGTCCTTGAGCACGACGTTGGGCGAGTGAAAGCCCGCGCGGTTGGGGCACGTATCGCGCGCACCGCTTCGAAACGCCATGTTGCAGTACCTACCGTGTCCATATCTACCAGCGTCTACCGCGTGCAAGGTGACGTACCGACACGTGGCTTCGGCGCCATACCGCGCCTTCTCGGCGTTCCGGTCGACCCACGAGCCTTTGATGTCGTACCGGTGGTGCACCGCGTGCTGCTTGTCGAAGAGGTTCTCCATGACGACGAAATAGGACGTCTTGACACCTTGATATTAAACACTAGCGTCATCTTGGAAGCGACGTACCCGGCCGTAGAGCTCCATCGAGTAGCTTCCGAGGATCCGCGTCAAGAACGTCATGGGGTGTTTGCTGACGTAGGCCGCGTACGCATCGGTAATGCTGTCCAAGAAGGTGCTCTCGCGCTTCGTGAGGCTCTTGACGATGTACGCGCCGTTGGTTGTGAAGAACATGAAGGCGCCGCTCGAGCCTTCCGAGACTTTGGGGATGCTGCAGTCGGCAAAGGACGAAATAAATTGGCGTTCGTCGATGCTAAAGCACTCGCGGAGCTTGCCAAACACTTCGGGTTTGAAGTCGGTAAACTTGCATTCTTGGCACGAGAAGAGCGCGTGCTCGTGCTGCGGCGGGTGCACGGTGAAGATGGACGCTTCACCGAGCTCGAGCGACTGGCTACAGCACCAAACAAAAAACAAAAAGTTATAAAATGGCAGAAAAGGTGGGGTTCGAACCGCTTGTTGGCGACTTGGACGGCTTTTGTGATGCCGCACGTGGTGTAAAACACCAGCTCTTTCAAAAGTGCATAGTTGGTTTGCGCTCGAGTTGCGTCTTCTCTCTCGGCCACCGACTAGAGGTTCGAGGTTGGGTCAGAATCCACTCCAATGCGTGGCTGGGAATTGAACCTGCTTGATGTTTTTGTCGCTCGTGCTGTAGAGGATCCAGAGGAAGAAGACGACGCTGCCCCGGAACGAGAGGAGAAAGCCAAAGAGCTCCTTGAGCACGTCGTTGTTCGTTGCGAGCCAAAAGGCCACGTAGAGACCCCAGAGCACCATCCAGTACAAGATGAACGCGACGGTAGTCAAGAAGCCTTCGCGGAGAAGCGTCCGGCGGTGGTCCAGAGTGGCTTCAATGCCACCCCGAAACCTAATCCCGGTTTGACTCCAAAATGTACATATATAGCGCCCACCGCTTCATCGAGATGGTGCAGACGTAGACGTTGGTGCCAATAAAGATGGTCACGGGCAGCGCGATAAAGACCCAGATGCCAGCATCGACCGCCACAAAGCTGCTGCTGGCGAGGCGGCTGCACTTGACCCAGCAAAAGTCACCGACCGAGACACCGTAGAAGCGGTCGTCCGAGAGCATGACGATCGCCGCCACGAGCCCTGCGAGGCTTCTCAGACCGCATCTTCCTCCAGACACCGTACCCGACGCATGGACGATCAGCTGGTACTTGCGCCGGTTCTTGCGCGGCGACGTGAACGGGTCGTTGAGCTAATACGACAATGGTCCGATGAGATGTCTCCCGCGCGGGTAGTAGAGAAGACAAATGTAGTGTACGAGAGCAAAGAGGTCAAGCGCCATGCAAAGTTCCCAGCACATGGACGCCATGATCAAGTACTCGCGCGTCGCCGAGAGCTACGCAAAGAAACTTGATATATCGCCACATTACTCTTTTGGGACCCATCGGCACGACAGGTGGGGCTGGATACCGCCGCCCGCCATGTTCCAGAGCGGTTCGAGCAAGAATGAGACGGCGAGAAGGAGGTCGCAGATGCTAGCATCATGGCAGACGAGGCAGGCATAGGGGAATGCGTATACCTTCGGTTGAGGAGGAGGATGTTGGAGTGGTTGCGGCAGGCTGGGAGGTACCGGTACGAGAGCAGCACGAGGAGCGACATGATGAGCGTACCAATCGACCCGAGAAGCACGCCCGACGGGAGCTGGAGCGGCCCGTTGTTGGTCTTGTCCCGGAACGCGATGGCGCAAATGAAGAGCACGACGGAGAAGATGGACGCGGCTGCCGTCGCCACGATCGTCGTCAGCAGCAGCTGGCCCGACCCGCTCCGGACGAGGAGGTAGAGCTCCTTGAGCGGCCCGATGCATCTTCCGCTTTGTCGGGCTTCGAGCGTCGCGGGCAGATCGCTCGCGGTGGGTGATGCGAGGCCGTCGCTGAGCCCCAAGGTCGACCCGATCGTCGTCGGCTGCGAGTCGGCGTCGCTGGTCGCGCGGGTCGTCGGCGTCGCTGCCTCCATGCACCTCGGTCCTATGTTGTCGATCCAAAATAGACGCCAGCCGTTTCCGCCCTTTTTGAGTTTGACGTTTTGAGCTTCGCAGATCGCGGGTAGGGTCCACAATAAAATACCCGAAATTCCAATAAATGACAAATAAAATAGAGAAGGGTCTACTGGATGTTGAAGCCGGTCGGGTCCGAGAGCAGCAGCATCGCCAACGCGTCCTGCAGCAGCTCCTTCATGGGGTACAGTGGCAGGTCGAGGCGGTTGAAGCATGCGTGCGCGACCGGGTACATGCCCGACCGGTACGGCATGCCCTTGAGTGTGAAGTTACAAATGCGTCCATCGTAGCTCGTCAAGCCTACGCCAGCTTCGTGTTCGCTTCTACTGTACGGCGTATCTGAGGTACCTTTGAAGCCTTGGACAGGCACGCGCGATGAGCCGGTGCAGAACTGGAGTAGCTTGGCTTGGTCGTCGTCCGACATGTCTCTTACCACCTCCCAAAACCACTACGCTCTTCTGAGCTCGATGCTTCTCGACTGAGTAAACGTACCACGAGGACGCGGGAGCCGTCGAGGTTGGACGACGTTTCCGTGTTGGCTTCCCAGTCGGCGACGTCAATTTCGGCCAGCCCCGTCATGAGGAGCTCCAACTAGCCACATCGATTAGTACCATACCTCTAAATACCTCGAGCAGGACAGTACCTCCTTGTGGTCGAACGGAATCAACAGCTCGGGCGGCACGATGGCGTAGAGGCCACGCAGGAGCGCGTGCAGCTGTGGCGCAATGCGTTCAAAGAGCAGGTAGCGCACCTACGCATCGTCGTCTTCGCACCGCCTCGCTTAGCGTATCAAGCGTACCAGCGTGTCGACGTAGTCGTGCTTGTTGGCGTCCGTGACAGGGATGTCTTGGCCATCTTCGATCAAGTCGATTTCAACGACCTTCTCGCCGCGGAGCTCCGAGACGGAAAAGGTCAGCGCCAGGTCGTCGGCGTTGTCGTTCTCGAGGAGGTAGCGCAAACTAAGTATTACTGAGCCACAAGCAAGCTCGACGCGCGGACCTCTTGTAGAGCGTACGATCGAGGCTCTCAACGTCGTCCATCGAGACGGGCACCCCAAGCATCGCTAATGGCACCCGACACCATGAGCTCCTTCGTACATAGGCACAGCGAACGACGTACCCTTAAAGACCACGGGGCAGAAGGGCAGCTTGAGCATTTGCCCGTCGAGAATGGCGCGGCCAAGGAAGCGTCCGATGGCTTCAAACGCGGCCAAGTGGTCCATGTTGTACTGCCTACACGTTCTCTGAGTCCTCTCGCTATACGAGGATAGCGCAATATCGCACCCGACAGCAAACTCCGAGTTGGGGTTGAGGATGTACGAGTTGTCGTCGCGGTTCGAGAGCACAAAGAGGCCCGACGTCGGCGCCAGGAGCGCGTCCGAGACGAGCACATACCACTCGCGCAAGACTGCACCGGCGTCAATGCCCACGTCGTTGTCAAACTCGACGCGGATGATCGAGCAGAGCGCTTGGTCTTGGAGACTCAACAGATTCTCCATGGCTTCGGTCAAGAGATGCTCGCGCTTGGTCCGCATTTTCAAATACCCGGTCGTGTATGGAATGAGGAGGTCGGCGACTTGGTGGAGGAACCACGCGTACTTGACGCTAAACGACCGCTTCGCAAGGTACGTGAGCGTGCCCCACGTGCTCGGCGAGAGCGACGAGCCCATCACGGTCTGCGTGGCGTCCACTAGCTCCAACGGCACGAGACCGATCTCGCGCACAATGTTGCCCAATTCAAGGTCGTCGAGGATCGAGACGCGGTGCAGCTGTTGCGACGTCGCATCTTCAAGGAGGTCGATCTCTTCTTGGAGTGTCGGCAGCGACTTGAACGGGACCTTGCCCGCGTCCGAGGGTGGTGGCGATGACCGGTGCTTCTACACTGCGATATGAGCGAAGCGGCGAGGTGCGATGGTCGACCATGGTGCCACCGAGCTGAATGAGGAACGCAGCAGGGACGTGGCGGGCGTCGAGGCAGTGGCGCTTCCAGTAGGGCAGTCCGTTCGTGTCGAGGCCGCGCGACCACTCCTTGCGCATCCTAGACGCGTCATTCGGAGACTGGCCGCATAGGTGAGGATGTGTACCGCGCACTGCGCTGGCGCGCGTTGAGATCTTCGGGCAGCACGATATTGAAAAAGTAGGACGACATTTGCTTGACGTAGTACGACGACGTGAGCTTGCTCAGACTGTTTTGACGTGCGAGGAGCGTAGTCTGCGCGCTCAAAGCGCTGTGGTTGGCGCGGCGCTGGCGCTCGGCCGAGACCGTGTTGGCCTCGCCGTCCATGTACACGGTCGTCGCGTTGGCGTAGTCGATCTCTTGGCTCTCCTCGACAAACTTGCAGTCTATCCAGGCGCGTTGGCACCAGCGAGGCACTGCAGGTCGTACCTTTCTTGGTGCCACAGAGGCTGCACGTGGTGCGGACGACGACGTTGTGGAAGGCGCAGACCGTGCACTCCCAGCGCTCGGTCTCGTGGAGCCTAGAACGCACGTCCTATGAGCCGCTAGATGGCGCCACGCCATGACGTACATCTCTTCAATGTCGCCACGCTTAAGCGTCGGCATGAACTCGAGCACCCTACGCGGCGTAGTGAGCCGTTGCACCTCTACGCAATGTGACCGTACCCTTGGTCGACGTAGCCGTCGTGCGTCGCGCGGCCAGCCGCGTCCGCCTTGAAGCAGTAGCTGGATGCGTACCAGAGACAGAAGAGCAGCGCGAGGGACCCGCCGACGAAGACGAGGTTGTTCATGCCCGTCTGCCCGTCCATGCTTGCGTAATCCCGTGCGAATTGTCGATTGAGACTGGGCTTCAAATTCCAGCCGGAATATTCGGGCAAGCGGTCAATATTATTTTCATAGTCATTGGTCATTATACTAATGGTTTGTATGTGAGAGGCATTAAAAGGACATTAAAATACTCGACCTTTGGGACCGGATTTCATGGGACGTTCCAAGAACAGCAGTCAAAAAAGAGGGCAGAAGATCGCGATGGGCCGGCTCGGACGAAGCATGCTGGCGCTGCTGGGCATCGCGCGCATGGCCACAGGCCTCGACCTGCTCGTGCATTTGGACGAGACGATCACGGCGATGGGCAGCAGTGCGGCGACGCCGGTCGGCTCGAGGGCGATGGTGTATGCGCATCTGCACCAGCGCCACACGACGCAGCAACATGCGGTGTGGGACATGGCCGTCGCTGCGGCAACCGACCGCGTTGCCGCCGACCTCGCGCTCGCGACCATGATCCCGCTCTGGATCCAAAACACGATGCTCGTGCGCGGCGCGACGTCACGCGTCGCAAGCCACTTGGCGATGCTGCCGAGTGTCCGCGCCGTGCACCTCGACGAGACGATCCATCTGGACGCGACCGAGCGCGACAGCACCCTGGACGCACCCGAGATGAACCCATCGATTGACGTGGCAGCGCCATTTGCGAGCAGCCCGCAGGCCAACATCAAGAACCTCCATGCTGATGAAGTACGAGGGCGATCGTCATCATGGCCTCAAATGAGCCTAGGCGTGGGCGCTCGGGTTCACCGGCAAGGGCGTCACCGTCGCGAGCATCGACTCGGGCGTCCGGTACTCGCACCGCATTCTCGCCCGGTCGTACCGCGGTACGAACTTGCACCTCGTGGCCGTTCTGCTGTACCGTTGACTAGGCTATGTCGATGGCCACACGTGGCAGCACGACTATGCGTTTTGGCTTGCGGCGGGGCAGAACCAAACGCTGACGCCGGACAATGCCGATGAAGTGGGCCACGGCACGCACACGCTGGGAACAGCGGTTGGCGCTGACGGCGTCGGCGTCGCGCCCGGGGCCACGTGGATCGCAGCCCGACCCTTCAACGCCGATGGCTCGGCCAAGCAAAGCGACATCCTCCTCGCAGCGCAATGGGTACTACCTCTCGTCCCGACACTAGACTATCAACTAACCATCTAGGTCATGTGCCCGACGGCCTGGGATGGGTCGTCGCCCGACTGCCACCGCGGCGCCGACGTCGTCTCCAACTCGTTTGGCGGCAACAGTTCGATCGACTGGATGGACAAAGTGGTCGACGCGTGGACGCACGCCCACATCCTCCCCGTCCACGCTTTGTGTCCTTCTCCTCTTGGCTCATGCCAGGGCTAGGTGTTTGCTAGCGGCAATGTCAACGGCTTTGAATGCGGCTCGGTCCTGTGCCCGGGCTGCCTCCAAAACGCAGTTGCGGTCGGTGCACTCGTGGGCGCCCAGACGCTCTGGGGTGGTAGCGGCAAAGGTATTTAGTTCGTCGATCTTTCTTCTACGAGCGATTCGACTAGCATAAGTAGGGCCTGGCAAGGGCGGCGCCGTCAAGCCCGACTTTGTCGCGCCCGGCGTCGCCATCCGATCGGCCGCGAGCTACGACGACGCCAAGTTTACGCGCATGACGGGCACGTCCATGGCGACACCGCACGTCTCGGGTGCGGCGGCGATCCTTCTACAGCAGTACTGCGCTTCATCCTCCAACGTGCCTGGCGATATCATCGCTCGACATGGTAGATGCAAGGCCGGGCCCGCGCCGTGCGTGCCAGCGCATGTTCTCACTGCGCTTGCGGCGACGACGAGCCACAAGCTCTCCAAGCCGATTCTGGTGCCGTCGCGCTGCGGCAACACGAGCTACGACGAGTACCCCAACAACATTTACGGCCACGGGCTCCCCAACGTCGCCCGTGCGCTGCGTCCGGCGACCGCAACAGCGTAGCAGCTTAAACAACATCGCCTCGTCTTACGTCGCTCAAAAAGATAGCGGCTGGCGCATCATAGCCATAGCCGTAGCCCATGATCGGGATCGGTGGCACCGACGATGGCGCGTCGTCCTCGAGGGCGTAGCTGTGCAGGATGTTGCTGGTTTGGCGCCCCGAGAGGTATTGGCTGCTTGCCGCGTCGCAGCGCGCGGTCTCGACCGGACTCGTCACGAGCCGCGCTGGTGTCTTGGGCAACAGCCGCCGCATGAGATATAGGAACGTCGCCGTGACCAGCACGCCCGAGACAAAGATCATGGGAATCGCGTTGGACGCGCAAACGAGCGCGTCGGCGTTGGCGCGCAGCGCAAGCGCGAGGAGGTACCCGAGGTCGAGCCCGAGCGCCAGGACCAGCGAGAGCGTGAAGAGCACCGTCATGCGCTGGGACCGGTCCTTGTGGCGGAGCGTCGACGCACCGACGCGGCCTTGCAGCTGCGCGCCGACGACGGCGGTCGCGACGGCATTAGCAACGCCGGTCGCAATGTGCACGATCGCAATCGACCGCACGGCCGCGGGATGGTCGTCGAGAAAGCGCAGCGTGTCCGCCCGCGACGCACTGCGCGGAAGGAGAAACGGGCAGACGACAAGCGTCAACGCATGGAGGGCGTTGAGCGCGACGAGGCTGTGGACGCCGAGATTGGCGCAGGCGGGCTGGCCGTGCGAGACGCGGCCGGCGGCGAGGGCCGTCGACCATTGCACAACAACCTCGGTGACGCATACGTACGTGGCAGCCCATGCGACGCAGAGGAGCCCGAGCCCGATGGCAAAGCGATTGGCTCCTGTCGCGTCGTCGTCGTCGCGGAGGCCAAGCCAAAAGACGAGGCGCCCGATGCATGCGAGCAGTAGCACCTACGCTGCGTCAACAACACCAAGACGATATGAGGCGACGACGTACGAGGTGCAGGGTCGTGCGGCGCCAATGGCTCTCGATGCGCACGTGGTAGGCGACGCGCCAGGCGACGACGACGGCCGTGATGGCCTCGAGCACGAGTAGCGTCGTGGCGGGCGCCGTCGGGCACATACGACTACTACCTCGCAAGTACTGTATTTCTGTCTGGCTGCAAAGCAAGACTGGGCGATCTTCTTGGGCGCTGTGCCGAAACGTCAACCTGATTCAAGCAGCTCCGTCGCAACGGAAGGGGCGCGGCCTTCTGTGCCACTTGACGTTTATGTCACACCCGTCTGGCCTCTCCTCCGGTTCTTGCACAGTAACCATAGCGGTGGTGCTGCAGACTCTTGGTGCAGGCGGTCTGCGCGACGCGCGCCATCTTGCAGCACGGCGCGACGACCACCAGCTTCTTTCGATAGAGAATGTACTGGCCTCGAGACGCATGCGCTCGACGCTGGCGGCAGAGCACCCGTCGTGCAACCACCTGCAGGAAGTGGCCTTGTCCGGAGCGAATATGTCGGGTGCGATGCGTCCGCGACCGAGATGCTGGTGGCTTGGGTGGTGATGGCGCCTGCGATGACTCACGACGCTTCGACGGCGTGCGAGTACCAGTACGAAGGAGCTGTCGCCGCCGACGAGACATGGAGCTCTGGCCACATGATAGGGGGCAGTGGCGCAGGAATCCTCCCGTTCTGGTGCGTTGGCAAGAACCGACTAGAACATCGACACAGTAGCATTACACGCGGTAAAACGTAGCGGCCGTCAAGCTAAAAAGCTGCTGCTGGCTCGTCTCGTCGTAGTCGGCAACCCACGACTGCACCTTGGCAAACAGCTCGGCCATGCTCGGGCCCGTCGCGTCGAGACCGTCCGAGTCGGCTGCGGCGCCGTTCTGGTGCCAGTTGGAGTCGACCATGCAGCGATCAGCGCCAAAGAGATCGATGACCTCGCACACGAGGGTCTTCAGATACGCCTCTTTCGCCGCATCTGTGTGCCACTGCGGCACCATGTAGCCAAACATCGAGAGCTTGACGTAGACATGGGGTAGCGCCGCCATCGCCGCCATCCCGGCGCGCCACTGCGCGAGCTTGGCCGCGTCCTCGGCACCACCGTCGAGCGCGAGCCGGCGCAGCTTGCCGAGATGGTCGATGACCACGGGCACGCCTGGGTGCTTGGCAGCCAGCCCCGCCGCGGCCTCGAGCTGCGCCGGGCAGCACTGGAGGTCAAACGACAGTTTGTACTTTGCGAGGAGGGCGTACCCGCGCGCAAAGCGCTCGGCCGCGCCGTTCGTGTCGCGAAGAAAGTCCGTGTCATGGCGCGAGCACGCGATGTGGGTTGCGTTCTTGCCGTCGAACGGACCGTCGTAGTCGAGCATGAAGCGGACGCCACGGACACGCGACGAGGCGGTAACCAGCGCGCGCAGCTGACTCTCGACGTCCGGCTGCGAGAGGTCGCAGGAGGCGACGATACCCGCGAGCGTCGGTGCCCGGCCGGCTGCGATCAGCGACTCGAGCCACTGGACTTCGCCAAGGCCGTCGTCGGGCATCGCGTCGATGTGGATAGTGCGGCGGATCGGAAGGTCGCCCGCTTCCGCCGCGTACTGCTCTGGAAAGTACGAAGACGCGCCGAGCGAGTGAAGGAAGCGGTAGCACGGCCGGTCGACGTCGTAGTAGTGGTGGTGGCAGTCGACAATGTCGGCGATCGGCGTCGAGTGGCCCATCGTCGAGACGAGCAAGCGGGTGGCGATCTGACCGTTTGACCGTGCACCACAACAGCGGATGCGGTATCCGGACGATACGTGGCACTTGCGTTGAGTATACGCCGTGGCCATCAACTTCAACTTCCTTGCACAACCAACTCATCGATGAGATCGGCTGTCAATATCCGGATACCAGATCTGGAGGCCGATTGTTTCCAGACCAGGATTTCCAGACGCCAAGTCCAAGCAAAACGGCTTTTGCCTAGGCGAGGGCAATTGTGCCTCGATGCTCCTTGTGCTGGCTCAGCGACGAGTGGACGTGTCACCACCGAGTACCGACTGCAGATGCAGGCACAGTATAATACCCTAAGCATGTCTTGGTGTCAGGTCAAGAACCAATATTAGAACCCACTGATGTTGCCAGCAGCCTGATCGATGGCGAGAATGAAAGGGTACTCCCGCATGCGGGGTACTTGTTGAATCTCATCTGCGCTCTTAACGGCCTTTGTGCACGCGACAGCGCCGTTTCAAAATATCGCCACATGACGTGGCAGCGCGTTGGCGCGCCATTTTGAAACCGCGTCCGAGCGGTTGCGGACCAGTGGAACAGACGACGCTTCTTGGCGCGCGGTGCACGTGCATGCCGCTTCCCGAGCAGCGATCGCTGCCACTGACCAGCGTCGATCGCGCGCTGCTTCCACCAAAGAGACACCAGCGACGCGGACGCTTGCCGCTCTTGTACCTTCTTCTGCTTCTCCTCAGTAGCATGACGACGTGCATGGTCGTTTCGATCATGCAGCGCATGTCGCTCGAGGCCACACTGCTCCGCGTCGTCCAGGACCTCCGTCACGCCACCTTGCTACATGGCGAGAACGGTCTCGTGCACGCGGCCATCCAGCGGCCTCGCGTGTCGTCGGCGATGCTTGACAGCGAGTGCAAGGTGCTTGGCACGCTCTACTTGCACCTCGTCGACCGACAGAGCCACCTCCTCATGGAGATTCTTCGCGGCGCGCACGTGGTCGTCGCCGACGATCGCGGCTACTACTACGATTTGCTCCAAAACGTCTCGGGCCAAGCGTACGCGCGCATCTCGTCGCATTACTCGGCCGCGCCGCAGTACGCTGTGCCGCAAGGCCCGCTGCTCGACACGATCTTGGTCGGTACGACCGCACGGAACGACTCGTGGTTTCAGTTTGAAGGGGCGTCGTGGGACCCGTTCGCAAAGCCGGTTGACAGCGCACTGCACGTGCTGCACTATCTCGAGTACTCGCTTCGTGGGGTGCAGGTCGGGCCACTGGGCACCTCTGCCTTCACTGACAAGACGCCACTGCGCATCGCGTTCGCACCCATTCCGCCCCGGTTCATGTTTGTACATTGAGCGACTCTGGCGAGCGATCGGTTCATCGATTTGTCTGGCGCACCTCCGACCGCGTCAAAACGACTCGAGAGAGACTAGTGGTCAGTCGTAGTAGAGAGCTGCGTTCATTACAGTGATTAGCAAAAGACGTCAAAACGGAATGGATGGCTTTAGACCATGTTGACGGGCTGCGTGCCCGTCTTGGGCTGCGCGGCCTTCTGCGCCTTCTCGGCGTCCTTCTTGGCGTCCTTGCCGAGGCCATAGTCGATGCCGACGGCCGTCACGCGGTACTGGACGATCGAGTAGATGATCGTGAGCACGATAAGACCGGCAAAGTAGAACCAGAACGCCTTCTTGACTGCCTCCGTCTCGCTCGCAAAGTCCGTGCCCGTCGGGTAGTTGCCGGCGAAGAAGCCAATGACGCGGATGACGATGGCCGCGCCCGAGAACGAGCTCGAGATGATCATGACCGGCTTCTCGAGGTAGAGGACGAGGCCGGCGACAACGAGCGCCGAGACAACCACGAGGATGATGGTGACCGTGTTGCCCGCGCCCGCGATTTGCGAGAGCTCAAAGCCAAGCGCCATGCCGCCAAAGATGCCCACGATGAAGACACCGGCGCGGTAAAAGTAGACGCTGAGCGCACCGCCGATGAGACCGCCGAGGATGAACGCAATGATGGGCACGGCCTTGCCAGCGATGAGCGCCGAGAAGACAGCCTGGCAAAAGACACCGGCGACGCCAAAGCCGCAGATGAACGTCACGGGCTTGACGAGCTTGTAGCCAAAGACGCCGACGACAAAGCCCGCCGCACCAATGGCGAGGACGATCGCCGACTTCCACACCTTCTCGGTCGTGTCGGCGTTCGAGATGTCAAAGAAGTCGTCAATGTGCTTGTCAATGACGGCCGCGGTCTGGTTGAGGTCGCCGAGCGTCTTGTTGAGCGCGTGGACGCCGTCCTTGCCGGCGTCGGCGATCTCCGTCTTGTTGAGGTCGGCCATGGCCATGGCGACCAGCGTCATGAGGAGGTAGAGTCCGAGGAGCAGCTTGTTCATGGTCGGCGCGGATTCGGAAATGACGAAGGAATGGCAAGCGGCGTCGGCCACAACCCCCCACAGATTCAAACGAACAACACACGCCCTTTTTAATCCATATCGAACAAAGATGATCGTCCATACGCATTTTTATCCTTTGAAATAAATTGTAGCTTGCATTGACTATGTATTTGAGAGACATGTTCAATATTAATATTCAACACATCTTTTTTGGCGGGTCCAAATCGAAGTTTTTCCCGGCCGTGCCGCTTGAAGGACCAATCAAACGCACTTCAACCAAAGTTCGAAGGTATCTTGCCAGCGCAGACAGCGCGTGGTGCCATATTCCGCCATACGAGCGCGTTCCCTGCAAGCACCGATGGACGTGCGATCGACGACCAATGCGACCGCGTTCAAGCCAGAAAATGCGCGAGGGTCCATACCCTTTATAGACTTACTCTGCAGCTACCTCGTTGTATGCTGTATGCAGTGAACGGTGCGAACCAAACGAAGAAATAACGTTCGTCCATAACGTCACAGCCGCGACATAGCATTTTCAAAATGTAGTGTTTTTTTCTATTTGTCTACAAGATCGGCTATTTGCACCCAACTTTCACCACTCGTTGCCTGGCAGAACGCTGGTTGCCGCTGCGGGCAGCAACCTGTTTGTCCGCGCCGCAATCAAGCGCCCATGCAGACTCGGTACAGCGCAGGCCGTGGGGCTCGGTCGCCGCGCGTCACGCCATAGTCATAGTACACGGCTTGGAAGAGGACCATGGGACAGGTCGCGTGCGACATACAAAGCGCAAGATGATGTGGTCACGCGTATAAAATAGAAATGTTTAAAAAATTGATGCGCAGACGAGCCAATCGCACTGCGTGGCAGTGGGCCGATTGCAGCCGCTTGCACTGAATTCCGGCGACGATGGCACCGAGCCCGAACGCGAGCCCGTGCGACGTTGTAGCACCGCTGGTGGTCGACGTCTCGCCCGTGCAAGAGGCCGCGCCCAAGCCGCGCCGGCGCCGCCACCACCACCACCACGGCAGCCTCAAGCTGCTCTTCTACCTGCTCTCGACCATTGTCGTCGCGTCCGCGCTCATTCTCTTCTCGGCGCTCCAGCGCATGACGCTCGAGTCGACGCTCTACTCGCTCATGAACACGATGCTGACTGCCGAGTACTATGTGCCGACGGAAGATCGTACTGGCCTTGTCGACATGACCATTGCGCCGGCCCGCAACGTGGCCACGATCGACGTCGAGCGCATCATCCTCGCGACGCTGTACACGCAGCTGCTCAACAAACACTCCAAGGTGCTCATGGAGATCGTCAAAGGCGCGCATGTGATCGTCGAGAACGACCAAGGCGCCTACTACGAGCTCTTCCGCAACATCACCGCGACAACATACACGCGCATCTCGTCGCACGCCTCGATCGTGTCGCAGTACGCGGTGCCCCAAGGTCCGCTCCTCGAGACGCTCCTCACAGGCGTCACCGCCGAGAAGCACTCGTGGTTCCAGTTTGAAGGCGCAAATTGGGACCCAATCGACCGGCCCTTCGACAGCATCCTCCATGTGCTCAACTACCTCGAGTACAAGGTGCGCGGCGTCCAGATCGGACCCCTCGGCACGTCCCTCCACACGGACCGGAACCCGCTCCGCATCCGCTTCGAAGACACGTACCATTACCACCGGCTCACGACGCCGGGGGCGGCGCCGCTGCCACATCATTAGCCGTATGTGTACATGTTGTCATAGCTGTCGTCGAGAGTCGAGCACGACGGTATCTTAATATATATAAAGTTAGCAAACACATAGGGACACGCCTTATTCGACTAGGACGCTTCGGATCGGGCCTTCTTGGCGCAGTACGGTGCGTCGGTGGTCGCGGCTTCTTTGGGCCGCGACCGCTTTAGCGCCTTGGTTGGTGTCTTGACAAGGACAAACGCATCGCCGGCTTGCGCCTTGAGCTTGCTCTCGACCTGGGCCTTGAGCTTACTGTCAACGTCGAGCCGCGCCTTTTTGCTCTTGCCGAAACGACCTTTCCCGCTCGACGACCGGTGGTCAACGTCTGCGTCTGTGGGCATGCGACGCTTTCGCGATACCTTGACGAGCGGGCTGTCGACAATCGCTGCAGCAGTCGACTCGGATTCCTTGGACGGAGAGGTCGACGAGATGCGCACGTTACCAATCTGTTGGCAGAGAGACGCTTCACGCCAAGACGGAGATGCACATGCCTCCGTCTCGTGCTCGGGGCTAGCGACGCGGGCAGTGGACGAGACAGGGCGGGGTGACAGGCTCTTCTTGCGCTTGTGCTGGGCACTGTCCGGCGACGGGCACGCGTCGACCGCATGGAACACTAGCGACGGATGGGCGCCCGTCTCGTTTTCGGCGTCGGTTGGCGACGCTACGGGCGCCGTCGCGAGCATGTCGTGATCAATGTCTTCTTTCACGTCATTGTCGTCGTGCGCGACGACCGGGGCCAGCGGCAGGAGTCGCTGCATTTTGAGCGTGAGCTCCTCGATCGCCGCGAGCGAGTCGAGGCCGCGCTGCTTGAGTCGGCCAAGCTCTTGCTTGACGATGAGCGCGCGGATCGCATCGTCGCGGTTGATGCGGAACTGTCCCATGACCTTGCGGACCTCGGCATCCGTGGGCTCGACCATCTCCTCGACGATGCGCTGGAGCAGGATCTTGACCGCGACCTCCCGCGGGATGTCCGTCTCGAGGAGCATGTCCATCTCGGCCTTGACGACGCGGGCGAAGAGGCCTTGGGCCTCGGCGATCTTGGTCGCGCTGTCGGTCGTCGTCATGGTCTACCAGCAGAAGACGACGGAGGGCGTGTGGGACTGGCCTCTTCTTTCTCCGAACGGGCCGACCAAACTACCTCCGTTTTGTATACTTTATTTTATTCGAGGCAGCTTCGGTGCTTTTTCCTTCTGGAAACCGCACAAAATAAAATGCAAAAAAGAATATATTTCGTAATATTTCTTCGTTCGTTTTCGCCTTCATGTTGGTGGGACGCTGCAACCCCCATGATCAGCGCCCTTTGCGGCGCCCTTTCCGAGCACAATGGCCGCATTGAGGCTGTCGAGGAAGACGCTTCTCCATCGTCATACTGCACGCCACAAGACGATTTAATGGACTCATGATGCGTCCGATACGTACAGTAGAAGAGTCTGGTTGACGGGCGCTGAGCTGCGGCAATCGCGACGGCGCCGAAGCCGTCGGTCGGTGCGCAATCAATGCAGGATAACGCCAGTCATCCGGATACGACACGGCGGCGGAAAGTGCACCTTGTAAAGTTCATGTGGGAACAGGTGGCGTCAGTGCGACAGGGGTATATGCGAAGTCCACGCCGTGCGCGCCACTCACTTCGTTCGGGTGTACGTCCATTCGCATCGATGAAGGTCCCGCGCCACGAACAGCGCCGTCGTCTTTGTCGAGAGGAGCCCTCGTCGCAGTCGACCATTTTCGCGCTTGGCATATGTCTCGCGCACCTTCATTCTTGCTGGCGCCAGCGCGCAGTTGCGGGCTCCGACTCTTCCGTCGTTTGACGTGTCTTCTTGGGCGCGTCGTCGGCGAGGCCGAGCACAAGGCGCTAACTAGCATACTATGCGAACGGGCCCGAAAAGTACGCACACCTGAGTTCGTGTCGCACTGTACCAAGCACGATGATGGCCGAAGCGATGGCCACGGGCCGCACGACCACGAACTGATGGCCAGCAGGCGATGATGCGTGTCATCTTCGTTCGCGCCGAATGACTCGTATCCGGATAATACCACTCTCCAGGCATCTGTCACGCGCGCAGGAGCGAATCCGCGGGGCTATCCGGATAATGCGCGCCGGCCGTTTCTGTGAGTAACTTCAAGCTCGGCACCAATGACCGCGCGTTTTCTTCTTTCTTCGTTCGGAAGTCAATTGAAAAATCGAATACGAGACTTCACGGGGTTTATCCGGATGCTGCGATCTAGTTTCAACTTGCAGTCAGTTGTGAAATCCCACACACAAAGAACGCCCGCCGACTCAACTATGAAGCAGCCGCCGCCGCCGATATACCCGGCGATGGACAGGGACCTGCTCTTCGAAGTGCTCCGCGTCTACGTGGATGGCGAAGAGAAGAAGCGCGAGCTCGCGGCCACGGGCCTGCGCCTTGACGTCGGCTCGATGGAGGCGCCCGGTGTCGACCCCAAGCGTGACGACCGCTGGATGCTCGACGCCCTGAGCGCCGACAAACCTTTCTACGGCTACGACGAGGTGCTGCCGCGCCTCCATGTGCGCATGAACGAGCCCGTCGTGACGCCGAGCGTTGTTGTCGAGGCGAAGAAGGCGACGACGCCGCACCAGGCCAACAAGCGCAAGTGCTGGACGTGCCGTAGCCGCCTCGCGCTCGCGCCCATCTCGTGCAAGTGCGGGTACACGTTTTGCCACAGCCACCGGTACCCTGAAATGCACAACTGCTCGTTCGACTACAAGCGCGATGGCAAGCGCAAGCTCGAGCTGCTCAACCAGCCGTTCCGCTCGACCAAGCTCGTGCGTGTCTAAGCTGGACATCCAACCGAACCGATTCACTGCGGCAACCTCACGCGCGTTGCCCGCGAATATTGAAGACATGGACGCGAATGCCTTCTCTCAAGCTCGCCGTACATATTGTGACTAGTTATTTATTTCTTAATTTTATATCGCCTCGAGGCTTCCTACAACAGGAATAGGAGACCCCCTTAATGTCAACTCCTTTCTACTACTTTCATCGTGTCTTCTTGCTGTCCAGCCTCCAACCTTCTAGCCTCGCCTGCCCGTGTAGCATCTTGGCGCCCTTGTGGCGGCGAAGCCGCCGGGCCTCGCGGTTGCGCCAACTGCACTGATTGGTCCCCAAACGGTACAGGTTCGTGACACCGCGGGGGGGGGCAGCTGCAGGCCACCGACGACGACTCTTTGAAGACAGACGAAGACAACCCCTCCGTCGCCAGCGACAGCGCGGGTAGGTAAAGAAGGGCTCACGTCGCAGTTGTACGGTTTCGTCGACGCAAGTCGTGTCGCGCCTTTGAAAGGCGATTACTTCGCGAGCCAAATGCAAGTGGCTTGGCTCTGTGCCCGCGACTGGCGTCTGGGGTTCGCGGCTCTGGACGCCTGCCTGTACTTCTGGAATAGTCGAAGAAACATTGAGGCTGACGACGCTGACCTCATTGTTCTAGTCGCTTGGGACAACTACAGTGTACTAAACTGCTCGATCGTACTTGTTTGCATAGAGGCGGCACGCGCACAAAGGCGGTCGTCAGCAGTGGGCACCGCCGACGTGGCGACGTCAACTTTAGTCGCTCGTTTCGTTAGTCGATGTTTTTTTATCGCCGAATCCAATGCCAAAATTCCGAGGTTGCCGATTGGCACGTCCGCTCGACGGCGTATCCGAAAGCTCAACTCAACGGACTTTGGCATTGAGTTTCAGGGCGTATCCGGATGAGTCGTTGACTGGCCATCCAAGCAAATTGCAAGCGATCCAACCATGTCGATGTCGTCGTTGCTCCAGCGCCTGACCACGTTTGTCGCCCCGGCCATGCCGATCCGGGGCATGGCCAAGATGAGCGAGCGCGCCATGCGCCGCAAGGCCCTCCGCGACAGCAAGAAGAAGGCCGAGCGCATCCCGCCGCTCAAGGAAACCTTGCGCAAGCTGTACATGCGTACGCACCCCGACTTGTTTGGCCAGTTTCCCGCCGAGCAGCATTCCAACACCGAGTCGTACAAGGAGCTCATGGGCATTCTGGATGCGGTTGAGAACACGAGCGGTGAGTTCCCGCCGGCGAAGAAGCTCAGCCTGCCCTTCTACCTCACGACGCCCGTCTCGGGTGAGTTTAAGAAGGTGACACTCAACCTCAAGACGACCGGCGGCTCGTGCGTGACGCTCATGGAGACGCAGCTCGGGTCGTTCTTTGAAGAGTGCGGCTGGCCGCGCGTGTTTGAGTGGAGTAAGGGCAGCTGGGGCCTCACGACGGACCATAAGGTCAACTCGAACGAACAGTACGACACGGACGCGCCGGTCGCCAAGCCTGCGCCCGAGCCGGTCGCGCCGGCCTTTGTCGAGACGCCGCGCTCGACGCCGGAGAACGACACGTCCATCGAGCGTGTACTGGAAGAGCTCAACGATATCTTTGAGATCGTCGCCGCGGTGCCGTACATGGCGCACCACGAAGAGTACGCCGAGATCTACGACCTGTACACCAAGGAAGACGGCGAAGACGGCCACATCAACGGCCTCAACGAGCTCGAGCGCCGTGGCGGCTACAAGATTGTGGACGCGACGCACCAGATCTGGGAAGGCGAGCGCGACTTTGCCGAGCTCTCGGCCGGTCTCGACGTCGGCTCGGCGATGATCGTCCAGCGCATTCTCATGCACGCGCTCACGGCCGACGCCAAGGTCAAGGACCTCATGGAGCAGCAGCTCGCCGAGGAGGCTGCCGAAAAGGAGGCGGCGGCCAAGAAGGACGAGTAGAGCATCCTTCGCCGCACGCTAGTAGACGTAGACGTAGACCCGAGATACATATATATGCACCGTAGAGACCGCTTCATTTTGATCGCAGGTACCACGACGACTACTCTCGACGGGTACTTCCCAAGAAGCCAGAAAGAAGATCCAACCGGCAGCTGCATGCAAGCACTCTCATCTGTTAACGCACCTCGATCGCCGTCCATGGCGCTTCTCGGACATGGCGACGACGATGGAGGACGTCGATGATTGCTGCCGCCCTTGGGGTCGCGCAAGCATGGGTCCATCGTGTCTCTGTGTCAAGCCGCCACGATTTTAACCTGATCATTCGCGTTCGTTTTATATTGCATACAAACACCAAGTAATAGAATGCCACGCGAGTCCAACGGCAACTTCAAGGCTGCATTTTCGCATTGGGAGAAGCTGCAGTAATGGAGGTCCCGAAGCGTCTACCGCAAGCCGACGAGCGCACGCTCATGCACAGCGAGGACCACAACGCGAGCTTCGACGACGACGACTCGGAGAACGACGAGAACGACGAGGACGTCCATGCAGTCTCGGACTCGGAAGGCCACAGTGGCTCGCCCAAGCACGAGAGCATGCCCCGGTCGTCGTCGTCGCCCGAGATCGGGCCACGATCATCGCCGCCACCGATTGCAACCATGCCGCCTGCGATGAAGACGAGCATCAACAACCTTGCCGCTTCTATCATGGCGATCGCGCGCCCGGCCGGGCCACCGCTCCCGACCACACCCAGCGAGCGCAAGGCGTCGGCCGATATCGGGTACTACTACGAGCCACCGCCGCCATGGTCGCACACGCAACTTTTCGTCGCGATAGGCTGCATGGCAACGTTGGCACGAGCGTCTTCTTTAGCCCACCGCTGCTGCCGCCTGCCTTTGCCAACCTCACGATCTGCGAAAACTGCAAAGGTGCGGCTTCAACATCGAGTGTCGTAGTATCGATGGCATGTGCATAGAGGAGGTCGGTACGCTCCTCGGGAAGAGCCGCCACCACTGCCGCAACTGCGGCGGTACGTTCTGCCAAGCGTGCTCGTCCAAGACGTCGGTCGTGCCCTTTGAAGCGCTCGTTGCTCTTTATACACACCGTGACGACGACGACTCATCGTGGCTGTAGACGCACAAGGGCGAATTTCGCGTCTGTGACTGCTGCTGCGTGCGCATTCGCGAGTTTCAAGCGCAGGCGCAGACGCCCCACGCGACGTGGAACGGCCTATCGCCCATGACGCAGTCGGACTTTCTCGCCAAGTTTGAGTTGCCCGACGCGCAGGTTCTTGATACCTTGATATTCGGCGCTTGCGGAAGCCAGAATGTGTTGGTATTATTTAGTCGCCAGTCGTTATCTTTACGTGCTGCTACTTTCCCGAGATTCGGCCTTTCTACGGGCACTTGTTCTTGACGCGCGACTACGTGGCGTTTGCGGTACAACGTCAGTGACTGGCGACTGCTATTAAAGTTATGCACTAGGCTTATCGGTCGTCGGAAACACCGATTTTGATCTCGTATTCCGACATTACGGCCGTCGTCAAACCCGAATTCTACTTTATCAATGCCCTCCAGCTCAAAACCAAGGACAAAACATGGTTCTTTGCCGAGTTCAACGGCCTCCGGTACGCTACCCTATCGTGTTTAGTTTGGACGTAAGCGTCTCGTAGGGACATGTGCTTTGTGCGTCTCGACCAGCTCATTTTGGCCCACCGCCAGCAACAGAGCCGGGGTTCGCCGCCGTACATGCGATGACGATGGCACTCTATTTTGTACTGTAGACAGCGATGTGAGTCCGGAAGCGCTCAAGGAGATGGCATCCCAGCGCCGCAAGTCGATGAAGCTCACAAAGAAGCCAAGGTGCGTCACTTGCCAGTTTGTATCCGCTCGAATACGAACGCTCTGTAGCAACGTGACGAGCCCCAAGAACGGCGACGACGACGATTTCGTACCGCTCGCCCCCGACGAAGCCCTTTGTACGCACTTCGATCCTCGCCGATTTGTTTTTTATTTCTTTTTATTTCTTTTTGTTTAGTGGGCATGACAGGCGTTCTCGACTGCGAAATGCCAGGCAACGTCCATGACGTCTTTGACACGCTCTTCGCCAACGGTCTCGGCCAAACGTTTTACTCCAACGTGATGGTGTCGACCAAAGACATTGATATCAGCGTTGGCGGTACGCCGCTTGATACCCTGATACTTTTCCCAATCTTCAAATTAGGGTGGCAGCTCTTGACGTCCGACACACCGAAAGAGGTTACGTCGGGCTTCAAGATCTCGACCGAGACGTTTACGCACTACCGCCGCGTCGAGTCCAAGCACCCGCCCAAAGTGTCCTTCCCGGGACTGCCCCCGTACGCCGAGTGCGTGCGCCACCAGCTGTACCGCCATCAAGGTACGCTCGCTGCCTCTGAACGGTATACTAGACGCACGGCGACTAGGGGACGGGAAGAGCTGGAGCCGCCTCATTATCGCCGACGTGCTGCGCATGAACAAAATTCCGTTTTCAGATTACTTTGAGATTGAGACGCGCTGGGTCTTTACGCGGGACGGCAAGAAGTTCACGCACGCTCAAGTGGGCCTCGTGATCCACTTTCTCAAGTCGACGTGGTTCAAGTCTCAAATCGTCTCGTCGACCATTTCCGAGTCGAAGGAAGCGTTCGAGACCTGGTTCGATCCTGCGTTCGCACGCATTTTCGACTATTTTTCTCAAAAAATAGGGCCAGCCATGGCAATACGGCGCTACGACAAGCCGCGTCCGGCTCGACTGCTCCGCCCGTGGCCTCGCCCACGTCGGACATGGTACGTACTTGCTCCCACGTCAACTCCACCGCGCACCCTCACGTGCCAAATTGGCTAGCCGACAGACAGCAACTCTAGCACAAGTCGTAGCACGAGTTGCGTGGCGGCAGAGGAGATGGCGCCGGTGGAGAAAGCCGCACCGACGCAGGTCGCATCGCCGAGGGCCTCGCCGCTCCCAATGATTGTACTCGGGCTTCTCGTGCTCTACACGCTCTACTGCCTCCGCGCCGTACACACCTCGCTACTGCGGCTGCATAGCCGGCTCGACACGCTGGAAGAGACGCTGGTCGCGCAAGCCAGTGCGACGTGCCCCACCGAGCTGGTAGTCGACACTTGGTTTATGGCAAATGTGGTGACAGTCGGCGTAGGTGCACAGCGTCCTTCGCGCGCTCGAGGCCGTCGTCCGCCACTAGTGATCTCTAGAGACTTGACACTGTCTACATAACCTCGTACTTGGTTTGTTGGTATGGCCCAAGGGCTAGGTTTATCGAACTAGCTGAATCTACTATCGTTCTGAAACAGTCGATCCGATGGAAGCGATGTTGGAGGCGGCGCTGGCCGACGTGCCGGCGACGCACGTCGTGGGCGTCCTCTGCGCGGGCCTCCTTGTCGTGGCGACGACGCTGACGTGGCTCGTTGTGCTGCGTCCGCACGACCCCAACCCGCCTGGCTGCAGCACGCACACGCTCTTGGACGACCTCGATTCGCTCCAGCACCGCTGCTCGCTGCGCGAAATCGACCGCGAGATCGACGCCGTGCGTACGTTCAACTTGACTCTGCGAGCAGGAAAGAGAGGACTCGCGTAGGCAAGGCCACGAGCGTGCATCGACTGGACCATGCCGACGCGGTTCCGGCGGCCGATCTCGATGGCGACGGCGCGTGCGAAGTCAAGGCCATCCTCGGTAGCTCCTAGCGTCATGATGCGCAGACGTAGGATGGAAATGTTAGAGCTTGTGCGGCGTGAGGGCCCGAACGCGACCGCGCTACGCCAACCCCTCGCCACCATCGACGAGCTCCTACGCTACTTCAAATCGCCCGACACGCGCGACGTGAGCAAGACGTCGGTCGTCTGCAAGGTGCTCCTCAAGCACGACGCCCTCGGCGTCCTCCGCGATTTGGCGGCCACGACCAGCGACCATGTACATCATCCACGTTCTCTCGTCGTCTTTGGATCCTTCACGACCCATGTCCTAGGAGATCCAAGCACTGGCTCAAGGCATCGTCGAGTCGGCGGTCGCGTCCATTTGGAGCTAGCTAGTCCAGGTACTAGAATGGACAAAGTTGGTCTCTATTGTTGTGGTTACTCGTCTAGCATTTCGCCAAACGCGTGGAACTCACTGTGCTTGAACGCGACCCCGGCCGCCTCGAGCGCCACGAGCAGTCTACGCCAATGTATCAACCACTGTATCAATCGAATCGGAGAATATTGTGTACGAGTGGAATTGGTCGCAAGTGAGCTTGACGGCGCGCGCGTCATGGAGGTTTGTGGCGTGGAGCACGCTCAAGATGGCGGCTTTTCGGTCCGACTCGTCCATCTCGGAGGGCGCAAAGCCGTCGGCAGCGAACGACGACGTGAGCTGCGACCGCAGCGTCTTGTTCTTGCGCTGGAAAGCTATGCGCAAGAGCGTATCCATTTTCTACAGAGCCGGCGTCAGAGGTCAGAGGCTCCTCGCATGCTCCTGGACGGACCGCGAGTGTCGACGCATCGGGCTGGTCGGTCTTGCGCTCGATCTTGATGACGCGCGAGTCGACTAGACGCGGATGATGACTAGACTTCAGTCGAAGCAGTTGGACCTTTGGGGGGTGGCACAAAATGCTTGCGCGGAACCTTGACCACGGTCGAGATGTTGGCTTGGAACGCCGTGTTGACGCTCAGACGACTATAGTTCTTATGGCCCGCCCTATAAGAATGGAGAATAAGACAATAATGTGAAGGGAAACACGAGAAGAAAGGCGTACGTGGCCATGAGACGAAGGGCAAACTCGTCTTGCACCATGAGCACGGACGCGCGCAATTTCGGGTCGACTTTTTGGCTCAGTAGCTTGGCGACGATCGGCGACGAGATGTTGTACGGGATGTTGGCGACGCACATGTCGATCGGGTCGATCGAGCGCAAGTCGAACTTTGCAAAGTCGTCGCGGAGGATGGTGAGCTTGGCCGACGCGATTTCGTTTGGAAAGCGGGCTTCGAGCTGCGCGACCATGCGGTGGTCGTACTCGACCTACGCTGTTTGTCGCTACATATAGCGAAGGTGGGCGGGACGTACGCACGTGACGCGCTCGGCGACGCCAAGCAGCAGCAGCGTGAGGTTGCCCGTGCCCGGGCCGACCTCGAGCACGTGGTCGGTGGGCCGCAGGTGCGACGCGTCAATGATGTCTTGGAGAATCCCTTCGTTCACGAGCAGGTGCTGGCCCAAGGACCGCTTGAGGCTCGGCGTGTTGGCGACGCGGACGGCCGAGACCGCGCTCGAGTAGGCGCGCCGGAGCATGGTGACAATGGCTCGATGGCAGAAATTCGCACCGCCGAGTACCATCTGTTACAAATCCAACGATCGGATTGGCGCATAGGTCGACGAGCGTACTTTGTAAGCGAGCGTAGATCCAAGCCGCTGACGTCGACGAGGATGCAGCACCTCATGAAGAAGTTTGTGCAGTCGTCGCTGGACGGCCTGCCACCGCGCCACGACGCCGAGCCCAAGCGCCCGCCGGAGCTGACGGGCCTCGTGACGCCGCCCCGCATCTCGACGCCGCCGACCTCGGGCCGGCGCCACGTGGCCAAGGCCGACGTCACGACCGCGATCGAGGGCTTCCAGTACGCCATGTTGCTCGCGGAGCGCAAGGCGTCACTGACCAAGCTTCAAGCGCTCTGGGACACGGCCGAGATCCTCGACGAGTACCACGCGCTATTGCTGCCCGTGTTGCTCAACGCGCTCGTGACGGACCCTCGCGACACGGAGCTCATGGAGGCGATGCTCGAGCTCATGCAGGCGCTCATGACCATGCGACCGGCCAATGCGACGCTGCTTCTCAACGGTACGACGTCTCGGGTCCCTTCGCAACTAACAGGCGTGTCGACGCAGAGCCGAATGCGCTGCGCGAGATCCTCAACCTCATGACCGATCCGTCGCCGTGGATTCGAGGCCCGACCGTGCAGCTCATCAAGCGCGTCCAAGACGGCGACGTTCAGAGCTTTGCGTCCCACATCCTCGACTGCCACGAAGGGTACGCTTATCCTTAGCCTCTAGGACCGTCTTCATGGCGTCGTAGGCTGCGGCTGCTGCTCGACGTCGTCGAGGACAAGCGTGAACACATTCGGGACACGGCCATCCAAGTAAATACTCTTTATGCATCGTGGCGACTCATCCGACCGACTAGATTCTGCTGCACCTCGTTACGAACCAAAGCCCGATGGCCCAGCGTCATATCCAGCAATTCCTCGCCTTTGAGGACGGGTTTGCTCGCTTGTTCCAGATCGTCGACCTCGAACTCGAAGGGTTTGTCTAGTGTCTAAAATGTATCAAGGTATCAAGTCGCACGTTGTAGGCACGGCGTCGACAGTGCGGTCTTGGTCGACTGCCTCCAAGTGCTGTACCACATGGTCCACGACAACGTCAACTCGCAGTACCTCTTGAGCCAAACGCCGTTCATTCCCGCGCTCTTCCCGCTGCTACTGACAGCACCCCTCGCGGTGGATGACGCCGACGTCGAGCCGAGCGACGCGCCGACGCCCGCCATTGAGTGGACGCTGCGGCTGTTGCAGGCGCTCATCGGGCCCGTATTTCACGACCTGACGGTACCTGCGACGGCTATCGAATTGCGTTTCGACTGCGATGTAGGACTTGGACGAACTGGCGCAGCGCGACCAAGCCAAGCGGTTGGGCGAGATCCCAAGCCTCCAGAGCTCCTTGGCCCAGCAGCCCGATGTGATTCCCGCGGTCGCCGAGCTTGCGGCTTTTGGCACCACGGCCGACCGCATCGCTGCCTGCACGGTGCGTTGAAAGATTTCGCAAATATGTACCCTAACCCTCTATTCGGATTAGCTCCTAGAAGCGTTTGCAAGAGACCACGAAGGAAATCAGCTGCTCTTGTTGACGCTACCGCTGCGCGAGTCGTCGTACTTTCTGTCGTCCTTGCTGCGCCTTGATGTGCACCATGAAGAGACAGCACTGAGCGGTACGCACCTCTACGTACGACGACGTCCGCCCATGCGCTTGGCTAGTGGCGGCCACACGGCTTGTGAACACAGTTTGGAGCTCGCCGCTGGTGAAGATTTCGCTGTTGCAGCACATTCCAGCGCCGCCCCACCACGAAGTCGCCCCGTGCGCGAGGTATCGGCTAACCTGCGCACTGTATAGAGCGGTCCGATCACGCCAGTTGGCCAAGAACTCATTAGCATCCTTGAGTCGACGATTGGTACGGTAAATAGTGTACATTTTTAAAGGACTTGTTGTCCACATAGACGCAATTCTCGACGGCACCACGACGGCCACGATCGAGCTCACGACCCGCGACGCGATCAAGGTGGCGTGGAAGGCCATGGCCCGATGGCGGCAACTCGTACGAGATGGGTTCCTTGCCACCTTGATACATACCGTATTGATAGATTGATACGATCGAGTGCCGCGAGTTTGCTCTGCGCATTCCGATGGCGGCCAACACGGTCGCCGTGCCAGGCGGGCTCTTCCTCAACAAGTGGCTGCAATGGCTCTGCAGAGCGTGTGTCGCCCCCGTCTCCAAGGCCCAGTACCCTCTCTGTGTCGGGTTGTTCCGCGTGCTTCTCGCATCGATCGTGCAGTGCCCGCGCGCTGTCGCTGAGGTCGCGAGTTCGGTGCCGACGCTGACCTTCTTTTTCGACTGGGCGCGGTCGTCGTCCTCCGTCGACGGCGCCGACGTGGAGCTCACGGGGCTCGCCGCTGCGGTCCTTGGCGTCGTTCTCGACACGCTTCCAACGGGCCCTGCCCACAAGGTACGAGACGCATCTGTAGCCTTCTTGATACAGCGCTCTATTGTCCAGGGCATGGGCCAGAAGCAATTTCTCAACTTGGTGACGGACCGCGTCGGGCTCCAGCGGCTTACAGACTGCTTTACGCAACTCCAGCAAAGCGATGCGCTGAGCAGTGCGCGGCGCCCCGAGGGATTCGCCTACCCGCTCTATGACAAGCCATTTGGGACGCTCTTCAAGCACATTGCAGGCATATATCAACTTGATACGGCCGATGCGTCAACAGGAAATTTGGTTTTAGAAAAGACACGAAGTGCCATCTTGAGCGCCTACATGAGCGACGCGTCCGACGAAGACAGCTCGGCGCGCGCGTACCAAGATCTGATCCGCATGCAAGATGCGCAGCTGACAGAGCTTCGACGCGAGCTCGAGGCCAAGATGCCCGCCCCTTCGGTCGCGCTCGAGGAGGCCCGTGCTCAGATCGACGAGCTGCGGCGTCAGCAGGAAGCAAGTGACACGCGCTTTCGCGGGCTCCGCCACGCGTTCGACCACGTACATGCTCGTCCCATAGATGGCGATCGGACTCAAACCAAGTAGGTGGAGTCAGAGCTGGCCGAGAAGGAGAAGGAGCTTGCTTCGCTGCGGGGGCACCCCCCCACAGCCCCCCACGCTCCCATTGCGCCATCCCAAGCCGCCAAGTCCGTTGCCGATGAAGAGTCGTCGCTTCTGCAGTTGCAGCTCGAGTCGACGATCGCCCGCCTCGAGCGGCAGTGCGCTGAGAAAGACGACGAGCTTGCGGCGCAGCAAGCTATGATTGACCGCCTCACGGCCCACAAGGCCGTCCTGGACGCCAAGCAAGCACCCAATGTCGACCACGTGGCAGCTGTGCAGGCCAAGATGGATGAGATGACAGCCGCACACACGGCTACGGTTGCATCGCTCGTTGTGCAGCACGAGCAAGCGCTGCAGCAGGTCCGCGCCGACGGCGAAATGCAGCTGCAAGAGGTAGCGTTGGCCCACGAAGGATAATTGGTGTCGAGCTGGAAACAGGAGCTTCGGAGCCAAGGGGCTGCGCACCACGAAGCCGCAAAGACGCTCCACTCGTCCTTGCAGTCGGTTCAACTTGAAAAGGTACTCCTTCCAGCTCGTGGACGCCGACTCACGGCTCTGCAGGAGACGATGGCAGCCGAACTTGACCGACTCCGCACCAAGGTGGACCAGTTGACAGCGACAAAGGACGAGGTGATCGCGTGCTTGCTGCGGCACGCTCATGTCGCTGGTGAATCTAGGTGATCGTATCGCTCCAAGCTCAAATCGACGCGCTTCGAGCGGCGCCCACCGAGACGGTACGACCTATTCCCTTGTGCCAGAGCGTTCTTGACGATGCATCGCAGACGGCCGAGAAGAGCGACGGCGACTTGCTCCTTCTCCTCGGCAGCCTCGTACGACTGCGTCTCTGGGTTGTGCGGCTGACAAATTCGGTATCTAGGAGGTTCAGTACCGCAGCTTTCGCGACGTCGTCGAGACCGAGCTGGGGCCTGCCGGCGTCGAGAAGGCGCTGCGGCTGAGCGAGAAGCGGGGTGCACTCCACAAGCTATTTTCATAGATGACACCAGTCGTAAGTCAGTTTTTAAACGAAAATAGTCGAGAATTCACGCAAAATGGTGCGGATGTTGCTCGTTTGGTCGATGGCCGCGCTCGCAAACGCAACGAGCTCCATCGTATTTCATGTGCTGGCGCCGGTGGCTGGCACGCCGTCGACCGCCTTCTACCACCAAGTCGTTGCCATTCCACCGTCGAGCGCTGCACTTATGATACGACCGAGTAGGTGCAAGTCGCAGCGGCGGCGAGCGTCAACCAAACCAACGTTTGGACACTCACGACCGACGCCACGATCAATGCGTCCTTTCTGCCTCTCTGGCTGCAGGTAGGATGGCTTGGACAGCGTTGAAACCGAAGGCACGGCCTGTCTAGAGCAACGTCATGTCGGCCACCCCAGGCTCAACGCTCGTTGTCAATGCCTCCGTCGAGGTCGACCCGTTCTCGATTCAAGTACTTGCCTTGGTCGCTAGAGATGGCTGGTGTGACGGAGCCGTAGGTGGTGTTCATCAACGATACACTCCTCGCACCAGGTATTGCAGATCCTCGAGAGGCCGCAGGTGACTCAATTGACTCAGATGGAGAAGTAGTGTGCACCACCTCGTGTGACGCGATCCACGAAGCGCAAGCCGCCCACACAAGCTGGTAGCAATGGCTGTTCTCGAAGAGGCGTATCAATTTGTGGTAGGCTGCTAACGACCCTCGGGGCGAGTCGTAGCCAGTGGCTCTTTCTCGTGGGGCAGCGACCGCTCTGCGAGATTGCTACTGCGCTAAGTTCGGTGCTGCAGGAGCACCGCGTGGATGCCTACTTTGGTCTAACAAGCGCAAAGTCCCAAGTGAGCCAGGTCGCAACCAATGCGACGGTCGTGACCGCGTATGCATATGCGCACGCGACCGCTGCATCGACCACGGTACACGCTTCGAACCCGCGTGGGTCTGTTGGTGTAGTAATATGCACTAGTGTTCGAGCGTCTATGAGGCGTCGCCGGTTCTGAGCACGATCTCGGCGCACGTCGTCTCCAAGTACGCTATGCACGTGTCGCTGCATAGCGACAGCACGCTGGGCGCCTACGCCCTGAGTCAGACCCGCCTGCTCAAGTCCTTTGAAGCCAGCGAGTCGACGACCGCAACGTGCGAATAATTCGTGTCTAGTGTTTTGGCTCATGGAACGTGGGGGTAGGTATGTCCCGTGGGTCATTGTCGGTAGTTTTGTGCTGCTCTGCGCACTCGGCATTCTCTACGGGCTCAAGTACAAGGGCCTCAAGCTCAAGAAGCACAGCCTTTTTCCCCGCCAGAGCTCGTCGACCGAGATGGACGGTGTGCGCGCGTCTGGAAATTATCAAGTTGATATTTGCCATCTAGCGATTGCGACGCTGCCTCGAACGTCGTCAGCGATCGACTTGGAGATCGGGTCGAGTGACGACGACGAGAGCGACCGGCCTCGCCAGTACACCATGTAGCTTTTCAGTCAAAGTAAAGACATATTGTCCTGTTTTAAAGTTTGTGTCTAGAAAAGAGCTATATACAGTGTTGACTCGATAGAAAGTAGAGTCTCAACTGCCATGAAACCTTCGGTGTGGACTGTGATCGAGGTGCGGGACCGGCCGCTCGAGTGGCATGTTGAGAGTAGCGCGCGCATCTTTGAAGCAAGCTGCAAGTACAAGCAGCTTCGCACCCTCCCGCCACCGCTACCGATGTCAGCGTACGCTCGCTTCTCGACTCCTGCGTACCCCAAGTCGCTCGACTAGACAAATCGACGACATTGTGCTTCTGGATGCGTCGATGAACCGGCTGCGACAAGTACCACCCCTCGCTTCATGGCCCAACCTCCGAGAGCTCCGCGTGCAGCTCAACCAGGTACGCAGTTGTCATCAAAGTGACCGGTGGCGCATGCAGCCCAAGCTCACTGACGTCGCTGGCCTCGACGGATGTCGCCACCTACGGGTACTCAACGCCGCAACCAACTTGATCACGGTACCATTATCACTGGGAGCGACGCCTTTTCGCAGCGTCTCTAGCACGTGCGGGGACTGCCTACAGCCAACGCTCTCGTGAGCTTGGACCTCTCGTGCAACGAGATTGGGTCGCTGGACGGTCTCGACGTCTGTGTGCACTTGCAGACGCTGCTGTTGGACGAGAACAAGCTCACTACGCTACGCGGTGTCGAGGGCCTTCGATCGTAGCTGCTGCGTCACACGCAGAATATCGCTCATGTAGCGACGCGGCTGTAGACTCGAGCGGCTCTCGGTGCGTCGCAACCAACTGCATGACGACTGCTTGGGGTCGGTGGTGCCCCTGCAGCAGCTGCGCTCGCTTGCTCTGAGTTATAATCATCTCACCGATCTCGACGAGGTACGACCTCTCTTCCTTCTTTATCGCCACATTGTCGACGTAGCTCGTCAAGACAGTACTCTCGCTCCCTCTGCTGGACGAGTTGGAGGCACTGAGCAACCCCGTGACGACCGGTGACGCGTACAAGCATCGCCTCTGTCAACACAAGCATCTTCAGCAGCTCGACATGAAAACGATCTTGCCGACCATGCGGCACACGCTGGCCAAAGCCGCCGACGCCAACGACGTCGCGTCCCTCGTGACCGAGACGACGCAGCTCGTATCGTCGCTCTCTTGGTGTTTGCTGCCTACGTAATGGACGATGAATAGTACATGGACCACATGCAGCAGCAGAAGCGCGTGCTGGACGACGGACTGCGCTTGTACAAGGCGCGGCAAGCCATGCTCACGGCCGCGCATGACGAGTGCGTCGCTGGCCTCCACGCCGACCTCGCCGAGTGCGTTCAATTTGCCCGCGGCCTCTCGCGCCACGACAAGTGCGTCGTCCGATCCGCGCGTCGTCTGACGAACCGTAGGGCCTCGTATCTCGTTTCGAAAGCGGGACTCGAGGTCGAATCGCAAGTCGCCGTATCGTCTAACGAGCATCTCTGCAGGAGTGGAAGCGCATGCTAATGGCCTCGATGGCCGCGCAGCAAGACGACGAAAAGAAAGCAGCGGAGGTGGCCGCGAGGGACCGCCACGCCGCGCTACTGCAGCGGGTCCGGGACACGAGGTACTGTCGGCTCTCTCGGGCGCGCCCTACCCTAGCCCTAGTCCGGACCAGCAGTTGCGGGAGCTGGCGGCCCACCGCCCGCACGTGTGGCGGGACCTCAAAGCACTTGCTTTGCAGCAGCGCATGGTCGACGAAGAGGCCGACCGGATGGCCTCCGAGGCCCGCGACGCCCAGTAATTTGCGCCAATTTTGTAGTTAGTCGAACCGATGATTCGAGTAGGCTGGCGGCACAAGCGCAAGCCAAAGCCATGGAGCGAGACGCCCGCGTGGAGCTTGTCCTGGGCCTCGCCAAGGTCCAGAGCTCTCGTAGCCACTAAGAACTGCAGCCAAAGAGGCGTAGGACTTGAAGTTGCACGAGACGCCAGAGTACACGGACACCTTGCGTCGGCTACGTGTGCGGGGCGATGCGCTTGCTACGCGACGGGCCGCTGCGAGACGCATTCAACGCGCGTATCGCCGCCACAAACGCAAGGAATTGCCCGAGATCCCGGCGCATAGCGCGGTCGTCGCGATCGTCGAAGCAGTTGTACCGGCGAGCAAATCAAGGTTTTCGCTGCCGTGGCGGAAACGACGTGTCTAACTAGTACACAGAATTGAATTATATAACAGGAATCTAGCCTAGCCAAAGAGCCGCGGGACGGGGAATGCAGTGTGCACGCGGGGCAGTGAAAAGTCGCAGAGACCGAGGATCGTCCACTCGACAAGCTGCTTGGCGTGGAGCGCGTCGGCTTCGAGCTGCTGGACGCGTATCAGCTCGTCCTACCCATGTTTGTATCAGTCTATCAACTTGAAACAAATTCAAATCGTACCACGTGCTTTTGAAAAATGTCTTGGAGCTGACCGGGCTCGAGCATGGCCGTGCCCCGGCGGTGCATGTCGTTGCACACGGTGCGGATGAGCTGGCGGTGGCCGCGCGTGAAGGTCTCCTTGAGCTGCGCCTGCTGCGCTTCAAAGCGCGCCATCGTTTCATTTGCGAGTTTTTCGTCTAGCATAATAAAGACTGTTCATACAAGGTGCCACGAGAAGGATCGAAGCGTGTACCAATGTCCATGGGCTCGTCTTCGTCGAGCATGCACGTCGTCAGCTGCATCAGCAGCGACCGCGCATGGCTGGCAAACGGCGACGGGGTCACACTGGGTGGCGCCGCATCCAGCGTCGGCTCGACCGCAGCAACAATCGTAGCGACCTCGGCGATCGTGTCGAGGCGCGACGGAATGACCTCTACCGGTGGCGGCGTCATTGCCTTGACGGGCGACGGCGGCGCTTCAGCAACGACCGCCGGCTCGTCCATGATGAGCTCCTTGTTGCGGCGCTTGGGGATCACAAACGGACTCCAGTCGCGCTGGTCGTCGACCACCTTCTTGGTTGGTGTCGACGGCGCGGGCGTCTGCGGCAGGACGGGCGACGAGCACGGCGAGATGGACACGACAGGCGACGGCACGGCGATTTTGGCCGGGCGCTTCACGGGCGTCACGAGCGCCGGCGTGACTGCTGGCGGGTGCACGACGATCGCCACCGGCTTTGGTGCGAGCGGCTTGAGCTCGTAGCTCCACGGCGACGCCTTGATGCGCTTCTTGGTCTCGGCGACGGTGGCCACCGCGGCGATCTCGGGTTCGAGTTTGCGCTTGAGCGGCGGCGACGCCAGCACGTTTGGCACAACATCGACGACGACCGGGGCCGGCGTTTCGACCACCTTGACCTTGAGCGGGCGCACGATAAACGTGTCGTTATCGTCGACCACGGACGGCGGCGGACTCGGCGTTTTCTTCGAGTTCTTCTTGGTTTTCTTTACTTTGAGCTCTTTAGCCGCCGTGAGCTTCAGCTTGCGCGGCTTTGTCGGCGCGACGAACGCCTGCTTGGGCTCACCGAGGAACTCGTGGAGTACGTGCACGCGGAGTTCGTTCGTGTTGGCCGACACCACCATCCACTCCTTCTCGTCTTGGATCTCAAACGGCAGCAGCGTCAAGAGCCCGCCTTGGTCCTGGTAAAACGACTCGTAGCCTGGCACGTACGTAGGTGGCGTGTGGACACCGAGGGCGGCATCCGCGGTGGCTTTGTGCACAAAGACACTGCCGTCCGAGCACATGCCGAGCGTGACGCCCATCGGGTCACCCGTGAGGTTGGACAAAGTGCGCAGTTGGCGCTTGCGAAAGTTGAGCGTCGGGCGCGCTGCCGCGACCGCCGACGACGACGGAAGGTCCTACGCATGGCATGCTCAGTTCCCTACCCCTAAGCGACACACCGTACGAGTTCAAAGCGCTTGGAGTTGTCGAGGTCCACGAGCGCTAGCCGCTCCGACCCGCCGTACGCATAATGGCCAAACACTTCGACGGCGTCCTAGATCGTAGAAATGTGAGATGCTTCAAAAGCAGAGAAGAACAATGTACTGTCGTGTGCTTGATGTCCGTGTACTCGAACGACGCGATCGTGCCATCGTCGGCCGTCGCTTCGGAGAGCGTCCAGACGCGGATGGCTTGGTGCTCGGACTTGGAGATGACCTGGTTAGGGCCGGGCCCGAATGAGAGGTACTCGAGGCTAATGCCGTTGGTCTGACGGTCAAAGACGCACTGCCATGTCCACTTGGACTCGTCGTCGTCGGACGAGGGGTCCCAGTAGAAGCGCCAGAGGTGCAGGTTCTTGATGCCGAGACCGCAGAGCACTTGATACTCGGTCGTACTAAGGTGGAGGATCAGACACGAGGCAAGTACGACGCGTGGACGGACATGAGGCTGTCGCCGGGCACCGCACGCACCGCACCGAAGCCCTAAACAGAGGTGTGGGCATGCAATGGAGAGAGTCGGCAAAGCACGTACGCGCAGCTTGGCGTCGTTGTACGAGTGCGTCACGACCTCGGCCGTCGGGACACCAATCGTCTCGGTTGGTAGCACGATCGAGTCGATGTCGATGACGAGGATCTCGGTGGACCCGCGGTAGACGCCAGCAAAGATGAACCGACCGTCCTCTACGACCGAAACCCTATGAGCGTTCTTGCTTAAGCAGTGGCCAGTGGCGCACCCGGAATGACAACGTGGACGCGCAGCGTCGTGTACATGCCACGCGCGGTGATGTGTTCGAGGACGACGCCCTTCCGGAAGACGAGCGCGTTGGCGTCGACGGAGCTGACTTCGACGACCCCGACGTCAATCGCGCGCTTAAAGTTGTCGACAAGCGGGTAGAGGCGGATCGTGCCATTGTTGAAGCCGGCGACAACGAAGCGGCCAGCGCGGTCGACAGCGACTGACGAGACCTACGCAGCACGTTCGCCCACGCTGCGTCGTCGCGCTCTGCGCACCTGAAAGTCGAGCGCAAAGTGGTTTGCCGGCGTCGATGGCGTCGCCTTGGCCGGCGACGAGAGCGAGTCGAAGAGCACTTCGCACTCGCTGTCGCTGTCGCTCTCGCTGTCGTTCTCCACGACGTTCTCCTTGTTGAAGCTCATGGCCTTGTAGTCAAACTCTTCCTCGGACGAGCTCGCGCCGCCGTCGTCGTCCTTGAGGTCGAGCACCTTGGCGATCTTGCGCTTCTTCTTGCCTTGGCTCAGCGTGAGCTGACGCACGTCGCCGAGCCCCGCCGGCTTCTACGTCCCACCGTTTAGTTAGTCGAATCCACGCGACGCTAGTCGAACCGTCTTGAGCGGCGGCGTCAGGAAGGACATGGCGGCGAGTGTGAAAATGGCTCCGCACTTTGGCCGACCGCGCTTTTTAATACCCATATTTTATTTTGCATACAATCACCAAGTGCAAAAGCACCATTTTAAAAACGAACCGGGCGGCGGTATAAAATCACTCGTGACAGCCATCGTGGGCGCGGGAAGAGCGGCCGGTTATCCGGATAAACCGTCCGGATAACCGAAAATTGGCGCACTTTTTGAACGGCCGTCGCCCACCCAGCGCAAGAGAGTCGGTCGAATCGTTTAGTCGTCGACAGTCGATAAGTCGATATTCGTAGTCGAAACGCGACCTGACCGCGTACCTGACAGCGTTGATCGTACAGGGCGTCGTTTGGAGCACGATAGAAGGGAATACTCAGTAGGCAAGGCGCAGGTCTCAGGGCCCACCCGTGGAAGTCAGCTGCAACCTTGGCGACTACAGTGTACAGCGGTGTATCACGGCCTGCTTGTGCGCCATGGAGGGGCCAAATGCAAGGGTTGTGTCCCCAATAAAGCGTCTCTTGTATTGGTTTCGTCTACGCCTCCGGGTTTGGCGATGCGACGGCGGCAAGACGCGCCATGTAGATCGCATGCCGCTCCTTTGTGAGCTATCATGTGCAATGTGAGTCAACTATCAAGTTGATACAGAGTCTACCTCTTCGCGCTCGGCGTGGAGCGCCATCTCGAGTTGTTGGAATGCCTTCATTTTGAGCTGGACTTGCTCCATTTGGCACTGCAGCAAGTCCCGCATGAGATGCTTGACAGCACTTGCCTCTTGTGCCGCAATGCTCTACGGTACCATGAGGCTACGATCGTCGAGGACGAGCGTCGTACGTGTGCGTTGGCAGCAAGCAGCGCCACGGCCGTTGCCGACGACACCTGCTCGGACACGACGTTCTCGAGCGACACGTCTTCCTTTACTACATACAGGCTTCAGTGGGCGCTAAGATAGGTAGAAGGGACGTACAGCTCAAGCCTGCGTCATTCGCCGTCTTGGCGAGCGCCTTGGCGCCCTTCTCGAGGCCCGCCTTGGCTGTGGCCTATAAACCAAAGACGCTACGTCGGTCGCCATGCAAAATAACAGTTGTACCACCGCTGGACTTGACGCTTTGGCGGCCGACGGCGTGTTGAGCTCGTCGAGCTTGGCCAAGACCGCGCGCGTCGCTGCTTGTACGAGCTGCGGGTCGGCGTTCGCGACCATGTCGGCCACGTCGGCCGTCGCGCGCGCCAGCGGGAACAACCCCGAGGCCTTGGACGTGGATGCGTTTCGACGCGGCTCTTGCGCGTCGAGCGGCAGCTGAAGAAACTGAAAGAGGCACTCCTTCGGCGGCTTGCCGACCGTGTTGCCGACCTCGTTCCAGTCGATCGCCTGGGACGTATCGAGCGCGTTGAGAGCGTCGACGAGCCGCTTGGACTCGTCGGCGTTCCACTTGCAGCTCGTGGGCAATGGCACAAAGTCGGTCGCGTCCAAATGCGTTGGAAATTTGCGCTTCGCAAAGCAGTTTTCGCAAATGCCAGTGCCCGGCCGGGCGCCCCACGCATCAAGCTTCCGAAGCGGCCCGCCGAGCTGCGACTGGCGCTCCTTGCGCTTGGCGTCCAGCGACAACTCGTACGCGATCGCACTCTGGACGCACGATTCGCACACGCTCAACTACGCATTGTACAATCAGATCTCCGATCTGAGAGGCGAGATATCCGATATCAGATTTCAGATTTCAGATCTGAGAGGCGATATCGTATGTGTACAATGTACCGCGGGCGTCGGGTAGGCCGCGACGTCGAGGTCGAGCGTCGAGGGGACGCTGGGCGGGAGCGCGTGCGCCGGGACGTGGTAGTTGATCAAGCCCCAGTGCGTGAGAAATTCATGCACGCGCAAGACCGCGCACACGTCACCTGCAAGATTACGCCGGCATGCCGTGGCCGTCAAGTAGACGTGCGGCTGCGCGCGCGAGGCATGCACCATGTAGTTGCGGTACGTCACATAGACCTAGACAAGGTGTCCATACTGCTCGGTCTCGTGTTGTAGAGCGCGGCACCTGCGGCGTCTTGGACCGGATCGTGCCGGGCCGCGGCTCTTCGAAAAACTCGGGCAGCATGCGCTTCTCGAGCGGGTGCACGGCATCGAGCGAGAACCAGCGGCTGCAGCTCGGAATCGCGACGACAGTCTGCTGCTCGACAGCGACCGAGCCCGGCGCAGAGTGCAGATGCACGGCCACACCTTTCGTGGGCTCGGACGTGGCGCTGGCCTCAAAGTGGTCGAGCACGCTCGTCGTTGGCTTGTTGGTCGTCGACGACTGCAACAAGAGCGAGACGGCCGCAGCGGCGCCGCCGTCGAGGCGTGCGATAACAGTCGGATCGACCTTGGTGTGCTTGACGCACGCCGGTGTCTCGTTCGCGGAGGGTGACTGGACATGGTGCATATGTGTCGTCCATGATGGTTGGAGGAGAGAGTCGTCGTACCCGAGGACGCTTGGCGGTCGACGGTGTCATGTAGTCGAGCGCGTTGACCCACATGGGCGCGTACTTCTTTTGCGCATTGTAGAACTCGGACGAGATGTTGAAGGGCGCGGCCATGGCTTCGATCGAGTCAATGTGCGTGTCCGTCGTGATGCTCGTGCGGAGCACGTACTCATCGTAGGCATCGGGCAGCCCGGGCCAGTGCACGACGACGTAGTCGCCGACGACGCCGACGACACGACAGCCTAGATATGACGTCGCTTAGGCTACATGACTTGCGTGTTGCACCGTACCGCGTCGCTCGAGCTGCGGGTCCGTCGTCGTCGTCGCGACCACATTCGAGTGCGAGAGCAGCGTCGAAACGATCACGTCTGCGTCCTTCGTGGCCTTCTCGCGGATGTGCGTCAGAATGTCGTTGGGCGTCAGCGACAGCGTGAGCAGCGGGTAAATGTAGCCCGAGAGGAGGCGCTCGGTGCGGAAGAAGATCCCGGGCACGAGGCCGCTCTGGCGCAGGTGCACGAGCGCATCAATGGCATGCGCCGTGACGTCCGGGTGCAGACGCATGAGCAGGATGCCCACGGACGCGCGGAAGCCTTCGTCCCGCGACTGGTTGACCCCATCGGGGCTCGGGATCGGCCGCTCAAGCTTCGTCATCCGCTCTTGTATTTTCACCAGCCTCCAATTTCAGCCAATCACAGTACGCAACCGTCCAAACTCAAGACTCCAAACTCCAAACTCAAATCCGTTGTTAGATCGAGGCCATGGCCTGCTGATTGACCTCGGGTGGCACGCCGACGACGCCCGTTCGTAGCAGCCACTCAAGCTCGTGGGCGACGCCGTCGTCGTCGTGGTCGTAGCGCGAGACGCGGTTTGCTGCCCGCTTGACCGCATCGTCGCCGTTGGCCATCGCGATACCCAGTCCTGCGGTCTGGACGAACTCGAGGTCGTTCAAGCCGTCGCCAAACGCGACCGTGCGCGCGAGAGGAATCGAGAGATGCTGCGCGAGGCGTGTGAGCCCGACGCCCTTGTGCACTTGGCTCGGGAGGCACTCGACGAACGTCGAGTACTTGTTGAAGGTGAGGCTCGGCACCTCAGCCGTCAGCGTGGCATGGATCGCATCGACGTCACGCCCGAGGACCGCGAGCTGGCATGGCCGGACGCCCGTCGTGTCGTACTCGTCGACGAGGTTATAGACGCCGCCCGTGCGCTTACTATACTCGTCAATGAGGTCGTAGTGGTGCGGATGCGTCGGCTTGGCGTGGATCACACCGCGCTCCTCGTCGTACACGTTAACGCAGCGGTCCATATTGGCGGCCACCCGAAGCACATGGCGAACACTCTCGACGGCCATCGTGTCGATAAAGAGCGGCTTGTTGGTCGGGTCAAAGGCGGCGGCGCCATTGCACGACACGAGCGTCACGCCGTGGTCAAGGCCGAGCTGGCGCGCCGCCTCCACCATGCACGCAGTCGACCGGCCGGAGCACAGGGAGACGATGGCGCCGGTCGCGACGACAGCACGGATCGCCGCGGCCGTGCGCGGGCTCACGTGGCCGGCCTTGTTGAGGAGCGTGCCATCGAGGTCGAACGCGAGGAGCGAGTACCACGGCGCCTTGCCCATGCCGCCAAACCAATATTGGTCCTTGTGCAATATTGGGTGCCGCCATCACCTTTAATGTTAAAAACACTTTGCATACAAATATACAATGCAGCGACAAGAAAGCAACAGGTTTAAAACAATGGGACGCAGCCAACTTCAATCGAATCTTCGGCCGACGACGGCCTTTTTGGCCGCCATCTTCGGATTCCCACCCGAGACGACAAGCCATATCCTACTATCTTGCTACTATCCTATCGAGCTATCCTGCTATCTTGCTGTGCTATTCTGTTCTCCTGCTGCGCTATCCTGCTCCGACAAACAGCCGCAGGAAGCTCACACACACCGCCGCGCCAACCGCCCACGTCAGGACAGGACGTGCCATCCTCGTCGTCTTCGGAGCTGCTGCGATCAATGCATTCTCCAACCGTCGAGTCCTGCACTGGATACCAAACATTTTGTCTTCCTTCAAGGTTGTAGTTGATCTAGCATCAGACTACCTCTTCCTTCCTAGCTCGACGCGCCCTTCACTGCGTATCCCATATGCAGAGACGCTCTATTCGTCGTCGGCAACGTCGTTGCCCGGCAAGATGGCTTGACACGCCTACGTGCAAGCTTCGTCTTCCGCTCATCGACACTCCATCGAGCCTACCTGCATGAGCTGGGGCACGTGGAGCTCGTGGAACGAGAGCGACATGAGGTCGAGCGCCGTCATGACACGCTGCAAAGCCTCGGCCGAGATCGTCGGCATCTTGGGGTAGCGTTGGCTAGTACACCGCCGTTTGCGCAACACGTATATATACAATACTGCATACCTAAAATGCGTCAAGAGAATGTACTTGGCGTTGGCCTTGAGCCCGACGCCGATCGCTTCGTCGGTCGTCGAATGGTCCTTGGCCTTGGCTTCGTCCAGCATGCCCTCTACACCACAGTCGCCCGCTGCAGGGACACGTCCATCGATACCTTCAAAGGTGGCTTCGTGAATGAGCAAGTCGGCGTCCTCGGCGTACTGGACGAGAGCGTCGCTCGGGCGGCAGTCGCCCGAGAAGGCGACCTTGAACCTGCGTCGCTCCATCTTTGCAGTCCATTCACCCAAGGTGTATCCATACCCGTTGGCACATATGAGCACGAGCGCATACGAGAGGTGGCAGTGCTTGACCGGCACGCACTCAAAGCTACATGCGCGATGAGCCAGCCGTATCGTATCGTGCAAGGAGACTCGTCATACCTCGTCACGCCATACCGTTGCTTGAGAATGTCGCGAATGGCCTTTTCATTCGACCCAAAACGCTCCTCTACACGCAATGCAACTGAGCGTGGTCGTGCCAACTGTGTGCACATACGGTCCTTGGCGCTGGGTCCATGGACGTCAAAGAAGCCGTTGCTCTCGTACATGTACTTGGCGTTGATGCTGGCGTCCACCGCGCCGTAGTCGCGCAGCCAGTTGAGCACGTGCGGCGGGCCCACGATCGCTAATGGCGCCAACTACAACGCATTCGGTTGCAAGTGCCGAAGATCGAACCCTGTACCTCGATCGGACGACGACTGAGGAGTCGCACAAGACCCAAGTGGTGGTCGGCGTGGTTGTGCGAGATCCACACCACGTGGAGGTTGGCGAGAAGCGCGTTTAGCGCGGCCTCGTCACCACCAACGTGCCGGTACAGCTGCCCGTACGTGCCTTCGCCAGCGTCCAACAAGAGGTACGCGTCACCAAACCGAAGCAAGTTGGACGTGACGTTGCGGTACTTGGACGGAATCGCCGAGCCCGTGCCGAGGAACGTGACAGCGCCGGCTTGCACGCAGGCAGTGCTACTACTGGCGCTTGGGCCCGGCGGCGCCACAGTCACGTTGGCCTCGCGGAGCATCGTCTGCGTCTCGGCGATGAGCGCGGCCAAGTCCAATGGAGTAAAGCAGCTCGCGCGATCGACGCCTTGCTTGGGCACAGGCACGAGCGTGTACTTGAGCAGCGGTTCCTACAACTCCGTGTCCATCAAAGGCAAATGCGTCTTGCGACGTACGCCGACGATAGCGGCCCCAAACTCTGTGTCGACCGAGGTCGTGGTGTTGGTTTCGTGGTGCGACGGGGGAAAGGTGCCAGGAAAGAGACCATGCAGCGTGGCTTGAAGGGCCGCGCTGGCACGGTACGGCGTCCGTTGCGGACACGCCGTGTGGTTGACCTACGAAGTGTGTGAGATGCAGTGGCTACGACAAAGTGAACCAGAATGTGCTGCACGCGACGACCAAACGTCAGCGTCCACGCAATGTAGTCGGGGTGCGAAACGACGTCCATGCCGCCCATGTGCACGAGCACAGCGAGGTCCGTCTCGCCGCCTTGATACCTATGGCCGATACCATCAAATGCCACGTTCGTAAGTGAACACGAACTTGTGAAAAGCGCGGGCTTGCAAGAGAGGCGCGATCGACGACACACCAGGACACGCCACGACCGCAAACGCGGCGCCTAGCCGAATGCACACTCGGACGCTGGCTAGCGAATGCATTTCTACCTGGAAGCGACGGCTCGACGCACTGCGCCGGTGTCACGACCACCGACTTGCCGTCGACAACGACCGTAACGTCTTCACCGCGGTGCAAGGCGCCGCAGAGCGGGCCCTTGGGCACACCGAGGGCGAGCGCTTTCTGGATCAAAAACTTGCCGCGCTGGCGGGGCGTCTCGCCAATGTAGCTCACGCTTGTGACCGTTGGGACCTTCTGGCGCTTGGCCGCGTTCTCGTCGTCGGTGTGTGCGCGCGACGACGTCACAACGACAGCATCCAGCGTCATGTTCTCGTCTGCGAGAAGCGGCGCGTCGCTCGCCGAAGCAATGTCGTGTGCTTTCAGCTCAAACTTGGGCCTACTACGATCGTGAGCCAACGACTCTAGGATGTGCAACCGCAGGACGCCACCGGTTGAGGAAATGGCGCGTCGCGTGAAGAAAAGAGGACGTGCCGTCGGGTCCGCAGAGGCGCAGGCCCTTCTTGCCAATGTCCGAGATGGTCAAGATGAGGCCAGGTAGGCCGCCCAACGTCTCGGACGTGAGCTCCGTGAGAAGGACTGTCTGGAGCTTCCCGAGGCGCACCCGGTGCTCCATGCACACTCGCTGGAGGCCTTCGCCCGCGTTAAAGAGGTACCTAGCACCGCATGGCCTAAGAGGAAAGAGGAAGATGGTCAAGTACCGCTGGCTCTCGCCCGTGACGATGACGGACGGCGCCATCTCGGCGCTGCCGACGCCGAGCACTTGGATGTCGAGGCCCATGGCTGCCAAAGTGCAATCTCCAGAACCTGATTTTATACCACGGAATTCACACTCGTAGACTTGCGTTTTGTATGTTGAATAAAATGCAAACAATATCATTACGCAATACCATGGGCCAATCGTTGGCGAGATGGAACGGGATGCATTGGACGTGGCAGCGCCGACTGCCAGCTTGGCGTCGGCTGCCAAGATCGTCGCGGGAGCGCTGGCTAGAACCAACATTCGAATGGTATCAGCTCTAAGAATGGGCAAGCGCACAATGGCCGGCCACCGAGTGTCTCGCTCGACGTGTGTCGAGGACATCGAGTGTAGAGTCATGCTTTGTCCTCGCTCGTTGTAGTGGCGGTGCGCTGTAGCATAACGAATGACCATAACTTTGCGTACATATACCATTCCAAACGTTCCTACAAGTTGTACCCGTAGGAAGCTTAACGCCACTGCGCATTCTATTTCGCGTTGTTTAAGTGCTCGTTTGTGACCAACATGACAAACGGCGTTCACCCGATCAACGCCGTGGACTGGTCAGACGTCGAGGACGTGCTACGGCAGCCGGACCAAGTCGGCTACGAGCTCTGCGTCATCTCCGAGATAGACTACCAAGTACGAGCAGAACATCCTCGTTGTCCGCATCTCGGAAGCCATGGCATCCGCGAGTACAAACTCTTGACTGTCGACGACACTAGTATCGTTGATCCGGCAGACGTTACCCCAACATTTGACCGCCCGGCTTCGTTTTGAGGCGAGGGTTTCGCAAGGTGGTGCGTCCAAGGACGACATCCTTTTGTTTTACTCCAACATACACGTTGACATATATGTGTCATCGGTTCACTAAGGCGCGACGACCGAGACCGCCTACTGACTTTAGCAGGGTGCATCAACAATAATTTGGTTGTAGTCTGCAGCAGTCAGGACACGAAAGTAGGCATGGACAACACACACATCATGTCCTTATCGACCGCAACATGGCGATCTTAGATCTTAGCGCTTAGACATTGCGGTAGCCGTGGAGCGGCTTCTTCTCGTCCGAGTTGCCGTCAATGTGGTTGACGTTCTTGGCCGTGTGGAAGAACTGCACATAGGCGCCGAGGGCAAAGAGCACGAGCGTCGCGGCAAAGTAGCCCCACCACGAGGACGGCACGTTGTTGATGAACGACGCGTTGCCCTTGATGTTGGTGAGCTGGTCGCCGGTCGGGTACCCGCCGATAAAGTGGCCGAGCGCGCCGACAAAGATGGCCGCGCCGGCAAACGACGTCGCAATGACAAGCGCCGTCTTCTCGAGCTTGAGCGCCGCGACACCGCCGGCAATCGCCGTAATGATCACAATCGCGTAGTGGACATACAAGTGGTTCTCGCCGCCGAGGCTGGCCGTGAACGACGCGTCAAAGATGAAGCCGCCCATCGCACCGGCGACCGCGCCGATCGCAAAGATACCAACGTCGTAAAAGTAGAGGACGAGGACCGCCGCGAGGATACCGCCAATGACAAAGCCGACGTACGCCGCGTTCTGGTTGGCAAAGAGCTGGAGGAGCACGTCGTACGAGAAGCACGCGCCAAAGAAGAACGAGGCCGCAAAGAGCACCGGGTAGATCATCTTGTAGCCGACAAAGGTGACGCCGAGCGACGCAATGAGCGCGACCGCGGCAAAGATGCCCTTGAGCGCCGAGGCGGTCGCCGAGTCGCCGCCCGAGAGCGTGTCAATGACTTGCGAGCCCGAGGTGTTGAGCACCTTCTGCACTTGGTTGACGGGCGCCGTCGTGGCAGAGTCGGCAGCGACAAGCGCGACGCAGAGCGCAGCGGCCGCAAAGTAGGTCATGGAGCGGGCCATCATATTGAGCAAGGAGGCGGCAAATTCACAACTGACACAACCTTGCGATCGTCCCGTGCCGAATTCATGACAGAAGGTGGGCGTCTGATTGGTGCGTTTGGTTTATTTTCGGCATCTGCCAGCGCAGCTGCCGCTGGTCGCAGATGCAATTCGCTTACAACGTGCGTGTCCGACGCTGGGGGCGGCCTGTCTCGCGCGGGCCGACGTCAATTGGTCTCAAGTAAGCGAATTGCAGGTGAAGTGCAGGCGAACCAGGTTGCTGCTGCATGGAGCGCACGCAAGCAATTGCTTGGTACGCAACCAAGTGACCAAGGTCGACTGCCGTACCCAACACTTCAATCGTGTACCGGTACGCAGTCCTGTTGACGCTAGACGTTGACCACGGCCACGCCAGTCTTGGCGCTCTTGGCTGCTTGGCGCATGAGCCACAGATGTGGTCGGCACTGGTCGTGGTGTGGGGAATAAGAACTGAGAAGGAGCGCTGAGGAGGAGAGAACGTGAAGCAGAGGAGCGGTAGCTGACAGAGGAGCGTGCGTACTGTAGCACTCGGGTAGTGGATGCGTGGTGTGGATACACGCTGCGCAGCTGCCGCGCGCCAAGGCGGCGATGACGAGGGTCCGTGGGCGCGATCTTGACGCCGGGCGCTTGAGTAGCATCTGTTTTCGAGCACTCGCCCACACAAGCCACGCGAGATGATGGGTCGACAACTGCGACGCCACCGCGGCTCCTCGAGGCGATGTCAAGAGTCCCGACATGGCGCGGACCGAGCTGCTATGCTTGCGTTGGCAACCAAATAACAAATAACACACGCAGAACTGAGAGGTCCCCGTCGGCGTCGCACCCTTGGGCGATGGGTTCTGTGAAAGTCGGCGTGGCACCTGCTGTCCGCACGCGTCTCGTGGCTTTGGATCGAAGCAGCATGCCTCATAAGCCGAGGACCATCGAATGTCGGCGGCTAGCACGACTTGCCCTCAAGATTCTGGCTCGATACACTGCCATAAACTACAGCGCTCCTACTGCATGAACTCGCAAACAACAGCATATTGATGGCGAAACTCAACATCTCGCATTCACAAAGTGTGTCGACGACGGAGGTTTAGCCCATGTGGATCGTGGCGGCGATGCCCTGCTGGCCCATGTTGCGGAGGTGCTTCAAGTGGGCAACGAACGCCGACGTAAAGTCCGGCAAGATGGCGTACTTGATGTTGTACTCCTTGCAGACGTCGACGATGATGGGCGCGATCGCCGGGTAGTGGTACTGCGAGACGCTCGGGAACAAGTGGTGCACGACCTGGTAGTTGAGCGCGCCGGCAAGGAACGTCGTCATCCACGAGCCATGGGCGTAGTCGACCGACGTCTTGACCTGCGAGACGGCCCACTCGTCCTGGAGCGCCATCTTGGCCTCATCGCCGCACGGGTAGCCGCACTCGGTCGAGACGTGGCTAACTTGGAAGTTGAACGCGAGGTACCAGCCGGTAACAAACTCGGCGAGGAAGAAGATCGCGAGGTACGTCTTGATGGGCATCTGGAGCACGGCAAGCGGAAGGTACACGCGGTAGAAGGCCCAGAACGACTTGGAGCTGATCATGGCCATCCACGTCGAGAGCGCGTGCGGGTTGACGCGGATCGGGCCGTTCGTGTGCGAGCCAAACGTGTCGGTGAAGTCCTGGATGCGGAACTTGAGGCCAAGCACGCCGTAGAGCGGCGGAAGGTAGATGTGCTGGAACGCGTACATGGGCTGGAACACCTGGCGGTTCACGATGCGGCGGATGTCGCCGTCCATGTTGACCGGGAGATCCGGGTCCGAGCCCGCAACGTTCGTGTAGATGTGGTGGCCCACGACGTGCTGGTTGAGCCACGACACCATCGAGCCGCCGGCGAACCAGTCCATGGCGAAGCGGCCGACGACGTAATGGAAGAACGGCATGTTGGTGTACGACGCGTGCGACGAGTCGTGCATGACGTGGAGCAGCGGCAGCGCCTGGCAGACGCCGAAGAGCGCCGCGGCCGCGAGCTGCAGCGCAAAGATGGTCGAAAAATGCATGCCGTACAAGGCGAGGCCGGCGACCGCAAACACGACCATCATGCGCCAGAGGCCGGGGAAGCCGTCCTGCGGGTGGAGGTTGTTCTTCTTGAAGTACTCGCCAACGCGCTTGCGGCACTCCTTGTAGAAGCCCGTGTCCGGCTTGAAGGTCGGAAACTCGGTCGGGCCCGTGAACGTGCCAATCTCATACTTGTTCAAGATCGACTCGGCTTTGTCGCTGAACGGGTGGTACGAGTCGAACGTGTCGGTGGCCTCGCGACCGGCGTGCAGCAACACCATCTCGCGGCCGCCGGGGTGCTTGTTGGCCCACTCGGTCACGTCGTAGACCTTGCCGCGGATGATGATCCAGGCCGAGGTCGCCGTGTTGTGCTGCGCAACCTCCTGCCATGTAAAGGCCTTCTTGCCGGCCACCGGCGTCTCGTCGACGGCGGCGTGGCGCTGGCGGAGCTCCGTCTGCGGGGCCATGCTGCTGCTTGTCTTCGCTGAACTTCGAAAGCCAAACTAAGAATCCCAACTCCAGTGGTTTGTAGATCTTGGATCATCCGGATACCGCCGGAAACGGCCAATCCATGATTTAAACACAACTCAACATCTTATAATTTGTATTTAAATTGTATAAAACAAAAATGGAGCTTGACCCTGACGGCAACGACCACGTTTTAAACACTTTGCGTGCGTGGCATCATCTCGCCACGCCGTGTGACGCAACGTATTTTGATTGGCTAAGGTTTGACACCCGATCGATGATTGGTTCGTTTTGAAAACCAACGGCAGCGCGTGGCCATGCAGCGATCTTCGCCTGCCGCGATCGCAGGCCGTAAGAGAGGATGGTATTACCACGAGCCTTGCAAATATTCAAGTCCAGATAGAACGAGAGCTTCAAGTACGAGGAAAGGTTTAAGGCCCACGCCTGCAAGCCACAACGCGCTGAGCGTGAGTCGTTGAAGCTTCTTCAAGGCTGCAGGCTTTGCCACGCATCGCTCCATCTATGCACAGAGTCGCGCAAGCCATTAAGAATCGAATCAAACGGGTGGCTCGTGACTGACGTGTGCAGCCGTCTATGCTACCAGGTGTATGATCTGCCAACGTGGGACCCTTGTGATACGTTTTTTGAAAGGCCAAGTCTTTGGGTTGTGGCGGGCTGTAGAAACGAGCTACTGGCTCGGAAGAAGGCGACGAGCCTCTCTCCATAACGGCTGCCAAAAGCGATGGCTTGGTACTGTCTGTCTTCCGCGCCGGCAAACAAGGCATACCTCGATAACGAATGTCTTCTCTGGTGGGGCGACGAGAGTGTGTACACGTTGATTCGAGACAACGTGTCGCTTGCTTGTTGTAGGAGCTTGAGTGGGTATTGGTATGTGCTAGATTAGGCCGCCACGCGGACCGACGGGTCGCCCAGCACTCACTCGAGCTCTCGGTGAAGAGGTGTGGCTTACAAGTTGCGAGCATGCAGAAGCAACCGATTAAATATGGGTATATGTGGCTATTATATGGATAAATATGGCGTGTAACACAATTAACAGATAGTCCTATTGCGCACACTGTAGATCTCAAACGTCGGAGTGACGTAGCGCCTTATGCTCTCTAAGCCGCCATCTAATGTCCCTTTCAGTATTAGCGATTCCATTTTGAATGTCGCTCGGCCGCCCGACCAGCCTCCGTTCACGAATGCGGCAAAACACATCGCACAGGATTGGCCCAAATGATTCGAAAAATAGCCAATAGAATAGTTAGATGAAAGTATATTATTAAACACAAACAGCAAGTAATTCATCTACATAATAATGCGATTCGACGGTGCGAGCTTCCTTGAAAGACCACGCTGCCACGTCGTATTGCACGTTGCACGACTTGATCCAGTGACCCAGGTAGGTACATACCAAGCAAAATCGAAATATGGCTTTGAATTGTGCGATTCATCTCGTGCCATAACAGTGATCTCTGCTAAGGCCCCGTTTGGTGCTCCTCGTTTTCGCCTCCAAAACGTGTTTTGTCATGCATCTGGCGGTCGCGCGCGTTTTTATGCACCAAATCCGCAAAACACGTTTGTTGCGCGTTTGGTTGACCAAAACACGTTTTTTTGTGAAACGCGTTTTGGCCAAAATCGGGGCCCAAAACGTGTTTTCCAAAAACACCTCCGGAGCTGTTTTTGGGAAGGGCAAGGGGTATTTTGGGAATTCGTTGGAGTTCATCAAATGGGTGCTCACATCGTCCACGCTGTTTTATGGACGTTAAACTCCATTGCGCTTGTACTTGGCGGCGTTTCTTGCCTCTACAGCCATCGAAGAACTACCAGCCCTCTTGAGCCCATTCGTAGTCGAGCGCAGACCCTCGTATTGGTGCCGACTTCGTCTGACGTTGCCAACTCGTTAGTCACACGGGTACTTACCTTCCCATTGGCTACTGCAAGATATCATTCTTGAGGAAATAACGTAAAACGAGCTCACCAAACGCGCGCGTTTTTGGAAAAACGTGTTTTCGTAGTTTCTGCATCTGCTTTTGCGGCAACCGGAAAAACACAAAACACGTTTTGCGCACCAAACGAAGCCTAATAGTCGTCGTACGCCGCTGCGTACGTATGGGCAT
>NW_008246082.1:415421-416957 GCF_000281045.1 Saprolegnia diclina VS20 | reverse complement strand
ACGAAAAGGTAAAAGTGCCGGAAGCGGGGCGCAATGTCTTCGAAGACACCACCTTGGTAGCCAAAGACCAAGGCCACGAGCTCGGGCTGGCGCAGCACTGCGTCGAGCAACGTGGCCATGCGAGCGCCAGATTGCACTTTGCTCGTCAAGTGCCCTTTCCAGACGGTGTTTGATTAGTGTGCAATTTGTATTAATGGTGTTATAGTATGCGAAATCGCGTTGCCAAACACAGCGCATCAAAAGCAAAAGTTGGGATTTCGATGAGCCGTGCGAAGCAGCGCCGATGGCCGTCGCCGGCCCCGACCACGTGCTCATGGGCATCGTCCAGTGCTTGGCGTCACCGCATCACGTCTTAATCTTTCTGAACGGCGTCAACACACCGACTCTCGGTACGCCTCTCGCGGCTTTTTTCCAGTTGCTCCGGGCGCCGCGCTGGGCGATGTGCAGTGATCCCCGTACCCCGAGCGACGATGGCCACTGGTTACCCTATCTGTGGCCTCGCTTGAAGTTGGACGATGTTCAGCCTGCTGCCGCTGCACTCGTTGTCGATGCCATGCCCGTGTTCCTGGAGTTTACTTTTCGTCTGGCGCCAACCGCACGATTGTCTTGTGGCACAAGCCGACGCTGTCCGACATGTTTGACGTTAAGAGCTGCCGCCTCGCCAAGGAGAGTTTTCGGCTTTAGTTCCGCTGCTGCAAAGTCAAACGCGTGTGGACGGGTTCGAACCAGTGCGCGTACGACCGCAGCCTCGGCAAGTCGCTCCACGCGCGATCGCGTACGTGTACGTCGTACGTCACGATAACGCCAAACTGCACACGGCGTCGAAATCGGCATTCCCTAACCTCGAACACGTGGCCACCAATTCGAAGAGCATCAAGGTCGTAATGTTTAAAACCATCACCAGCGCTGTGCTGCAGCTCGCGTGCAGAGCACCTCCATGGGCGAGCTTGAGCCACCACCGGTTTGTGTTTGTGCCCAGCGAGGTAGCGCCGTCCTTGCTGGTTGCCGCTCGCCGGCAGCGTCATAAACAATCTAGTCGTCCATTGCAGTTCCTACTTTACTCGTGCATCGGCATAAGACCTCGCAGCACCGCTACGGCAAGTTGTAGCGCTTGCCGCAGCCGAGCACGCGTCCTCGCGGGCCTTGCAAAGCCTCTCTACGCAATGCGCTTAGGCTGATGCTGGCCACGGCCCCGACCGTTGCTACGCGACATAGAACTAGTGCGCACGCCCGAGTACGCCCCATTTTTTTCCAACTCTGGCGCACGCCGATTGGTCCTCGTCACCTCCGGGCTGCAGCATGCGCGACTTCCTCCCTTCCACGCGGCACTCGACATAGATGTTGGTCCACGTGAGCTCGAGCTCGAGTGCGATCATCCGCCCAATCTGGACGTTGGTCGTCGGTGACGCTGGTCTCGAGGCGTCGGTTGCCGTCAGGAAATTGGCCACGATAAGTCAAGTCTTGGCCTCAATGAGCGACAAATTGACCAATGGCGGCCCACCAACACTAAAGCTGTCCAATCACAGCGAGGTATCG
>NW_008246082.1:414376-415321 GCF_000281045.1 Saprolegnia diclina VS20 | reverse complement strand
GTGCATCAACACCATCTCGAGACCGACGGTGCGAGCCTCGGCAATGGTCGCGGAGCCGACTGGTCATCGCAGCCGGCGCGGCTACGAGATCTCGGACGCCCAGGTCGTCGCCGTCAAGGCCGCCCTCCAAGTCATCGACAGTGCACCGTCAGCCAGTGCGCCGTACATCGAGGGCGATGGAGACGACGCCGACGCGTCGTGGGGGCCTGTCGTCGTGTGCCCTGTCGTGTCGCAAGCCGGCTTCAAGCGGTGGCTCGAAGCCCACGACGGTGTGCTGCGGCGGTGGACCTTCGAGCCCTTTGCCGACGACTCCGGCAACGGCCGTCTTCTCGTCTACAGCCTCCCGACGTTCGTGCACGAGAGAACGGCTTGCCGTATCGGCAACTACGCCAAGACACGTGTGATGCGCATCGGCAACAACATGGACCTCATTGAAACCCTCGAGGGAGCGGGCAACCCCACGTGCTACATCAACGGCGTCGGGTACGAACCCGACTTTACGCTGACGCCCGTTGGGCTCGTCGTTGGAGGTGATGTGTTCGCAGCTGCCGGCCGCAGTCCATTCCCCAACTTCGTCGTCGAGATTGCGCTCAAGAACGAGAGCCTCCCGCGCCTCAACGCCAAGCTTCACCAGTGGATTGGACCGGCCACGTCGGTGCAAGTGGCCATCGGCGTCAAGATCTTTGCCAGCACCCGCCGCCTGGCCATCATGCACCTCCGCAACATGCCGACGATCACCCGCGAGTTCGGCATCGCTCGCGCCCAACCGCCTCGTCGCGCACCAGCCGCGCCCCCAGCCTTCGGGTTCCCGATCCACATGTTGTACCACGGCGTCCCGCTGCCGGCGGCTTTAGTTGGCCACGAAAACGACTTGATCGAGTATGACATGGCGGATTTGCAGGTCTTTGTCGACAATGCGGTCGCGGAACATATTCCAGCCGCTGA
>NW_008246082.1:411658-414276 GCF_000281045.1 Saprolegnia diclina VS20 | reverse complement strand
TTCTGAGATTGGGTATCGGTATCAATCGAGTGTTGAACGTGCAGCCGCGCCCGGACGGATATCGCGCCGGCCATCAACGGCGGCACGTGCCAGCTCACAGACACGGACTCCACGTGCACGCAGAACTGCGCAGTCAGCGACTGGAGCGTCCCTGGCGAGTGCATTCTCAGCGGTGCTTATGCCGGCAAGCAGCGCTCGACGCGCACCGTCACGAAGAAGCAGTGCAACGGCGGCGCTAGCTGTCCCGACAACCTCGAGGGCTTCACCGACTGCGACGTCGACTGCGACCTCAGCGACTGGTCCGAGTGGAGCTCGTGCGACTTGAAGACGCAGCAGCAAACGCGCACGCGCTCAGTGTTTCAGCAAGCGTACAACGGCGGTGCGGCGTGCGATACGCTCGTCGACTACCAGGGCTGCGGCTCGTGCGCCGACATCGTCTCGGACTTTACATACTCGGAGTGTGACGCGACAACGGGTCTTCGCACCGGCACGGCGACGTACTTGTACCCGCCCCAGAACGGCCTCACGTGCAACCTCGTCGTGCAAGACACGTGCTCGGTCGACTGTGTCCTCTCAGAATGGAGCGCAACGTGCAGGGCGAACTCGCGGGCAAGGTCGTCTCGACCCGCTCGATCCTTACGCCGCCGCTCAACGGTGGCCGTCAGTGTGAAGACTTTTCCAAGCACGACACGTGCGTCGTCGACTGCTTGCCGGGTGATACCTGGGGCGCGTGGTCGGACTGCAGCGCGCAGGGCTTCTCGCGCCGCACCATCAACATCGACTACCCAGCGCAGAACGGCGGCCGCAACGACGAGTGCTTGGTCGAAGAGCAAAAGACGTGCTCCGTCGACTGCGCCATCGACCCCGCCTCGGGCGAGATCACGCAGCCGTCGCTCAACGGCCGTGCGACGTGCCAGGAGTTTGCCACCGCCCACGATATCGACGGCAACTACCCCGAGTACTCGACCACGTCCAGCATCTCGTTCATGACCATGCTCGCCAGCAACAAGTCGTACGCCCTCGCGGCCGCAGCCTCGGGCGGCGGTGTTCCTCGTCGGCTTCTTCACGACGTGCCAGCGTCACGGCTACAACTCGATCTCGCGCCAGGCCGTGTAAGCGCCAAATATCCCGTCTCTCGCGCGCCGCTGTTCGGGCGCCATGCTGTCCTTCCTCTTATCGTGAGTGCTACTACGAGTAGCAACTACCATCGTCAATAGAGTCATAGTCGTTCAAATTTTGCTGGTCACTCTGCCGTCGAGCCGTCGTGATGGGTCTCATGTTGATTGATAGCGTCTACTCGACACGCATGTCGAGTTGCATACAACAATGTCGCGTGTATGTGTGACAATGAGAGGTCTAGGGCACGGGTCGATGGGGACAAGTTGGTACACTGCTGGGTCGTGCGCTGGTATCGGTCGGACCGCAATGGCGGTGCATATGTATCCGGAAGATTATCCGGATGAAAGGTGCTCGGCGTCGTTGCTCGGCAGCGTGGTGACGTGGTTTGAAGTTTTTTATGGAGTCGTATGTTTTGTTCGATATCCATAGCCCACGACGCAGGGAGCCCAAAACCCAAAGAACGGGGCTCGTAGCGTGCCTACAGCCTGTGTTGTGCGTCGTTCAAGTTGGCAAAAACTGATACTGCATCTAGTATCAGTGTATCAGTCGACCACGACATTTCAATAGCAACGAGCTCGGGTTGTAGGCACGCTACGAGCCCCGTTCTTTGGGTTTTGGGCTCCCTGCGTCGTGGGCTATGCATATCGAACAAAACATACGACTCCATAAAAAACTTCAAACCACGTCACCACGCTGCCGAGCAACGACGCCGAGCACCTTTCATCCGGATAAGCTTCCGGATACATATGCACCGCCATTGCCGCTTCTATAAAAGCGCTTGACCACTTGAGGTCGACATTGATAACTCAATGTCGACATTCAAGATCAAGCGCAGCGACGGCAACAAGCTTTGCGTCAAGTAAATATTGGAAAATGCTGGGATTATTTTCAACGGCCCACTACAAGTCGCTAGTGAGGTTCACTAGGTGTTATTCCTGTGTGATTTTTCAGTGCATTGATTAGAATAAAATGGCATTTTCGAAACCACGCTATATGCGCGTAGCCACAACGCTGGGGTCATTTCAGTGGCCAAGGACATCTGTCTAGAATTATGAAGGCTGAGAGCGCCATGCATGGGCTCGCGTTGAATATCTAGACGAAATATGCTGGAAAAAAATCGTTGGCGAGTTATATATATGCTTGCAAGTCTTTGATAGCCACGCACGTTGGCATACGACCTCTCTAGAGCTAGAGAAAGCGCCCCTGAGAATATCCCAGCGATTGGTGAAAATTGCAAAAGATTCGATTCGGAATCGACAAGCCTCACGCCTGCCGTAGCGGTGCGTGGCCAAAATGTAGAAAGCAATGAAAAATGCTGGAATTATTTCCAGCACCTCGCAGCTTATTGTCTGACGCTATGGCGTATCGAATGTCGAGGGTTGCAAGCATGCCATATATCGTCGCTACACACGAAAAAGTTTATACGTTTATTGATGGCCTATCAACGACCGACGCAGGCCAATGCACGTTAGTGGGGGGTCGCTGCGATGCACTGCCAC
>NW_008246082.1:410923-411492 GCF_000281045.1 Saprolegnia diclina VS20 | reverse complement strand
CATTAATCGTCGACCGAAATTTGATCTTTTGGCTAAACGCAGCATGATAAGTGGCGTTTTTCTAGTCGTGTGGCACTGAATTGCCTGTTTCAAACATCTTTAAAAGCTAGAAGGACTCAACTCATTCAGACGCATCACGATTGGCTGAAACAGCCAACATGATCGCACCCAATTGGTCAGATTCAAACACGGATTGACTACTGACGTGGCCATCCTCAAGCTCGACAAACGCCGACCGTCTCCTCGGTGACCACGCAACGTCGATCCACTCGCTTCCCCAGCGCTAGTTCCCGCTAGGAGCACACGCATGGACGGCGCACCTCGTCGCCACCGTGTGCATCGACAAGTGGCAGCGCAGATCACATCATTGCCACGATCTGCACGTCCCATGCGCTCGGTGCGACGCACTGGCAAACGTGCTTGGTCATCTTGCGGTGAGGCCTTGACATCGTGTAGTGGGGCAGCTCTGACCAATTCTGAGATTGGGTATCGGTATCAATCGAGTGTTGAACGTGCAGCCGCGCCCGGACGGATATCGCGCCGGCCATCAACGGCGGCACGTGCCAGCT
>NW_008246082.1:374321-381435 GCF_000281045.1 Saprolegnia diclina VS20 | reverse complement strand
CACGTCTGACCCACTTGACGATGGCTCCGCGGGAAAATTCTTGCCACGTCGAATTTACGAAATAAAATAAAAACAATTAAAATCCAAAAAAGATCGCGACTGGCGACCGTCCATGGATCGGGATGTCCATTCCGCAACTTGCTCTTCCTCCAGCACTCCTCCTCTTCTACCATCATGAGCGTCAAGGCGAACCCCGGCGACAAGGTCGTCTTGGCCTACAGCGGCGGCCTCGACACGTCCATCATCCTCAAGTGGCTCGTCAACAAGGGCTTCCAGGTCGTGTGCTACTGCGCCAACGTCGGCCAGTTTGGCGAGAACTTTGAAAAGGTGCAGGCCAAGGCCATGGCGCTTGGCGCCGCCAAGGTCTACATCGAGGACCTCCGCAAGGAGTTTGTCGTCGACTACCTCTGGCCTGCGGTCCAGGCCAACGCCATCTACGAGTCGCGCTACCTCCTCGGCACGTCGCTCGCGCGCCCGGTCATTGCCAAGCGAATGGTCGAGATCGCCGAGAAGGAAGGCTGCAAGTACGTGGCCCACGGCGCGACGGGCAAGGGCAACGACCAAGTGCGCTTTGAGCTCTGCGCGCAGGCGCTCAACGCCAGCCTCAAGACGATCGCGCCGTGGCGCGACCCCGAGTTCATCGAGGCCTTCAAGGGCCGCCAGGACCTTCTCGCGTACGCCAAGGCGCAAAACATCCCCGTCGACGCGACGCCCAAGGCGCCGTACTCGGTCGACGAAAACTTGTACCACACGTCGTACGAGTCGGGCATGCTCGAGGACCCGATGACGGGCCCGCTCCCCGAGATGTTCAAGATGACGGTCGACCCCAAGGTGGCGCCGGACGCGGCCGAGAAGATCCGCATCACATTCGAGAACGGCGTGCCGGTCAAGGTGGCCAACCTCACGACGCCGTCGTCGCCCGTGTTTACGGACCCGCTTGAGCTCTTCCTCGAGCTCAACCGTCTCGGCGGCAAGCACGGCGTCGGCCGCATCGACATTGTCGAGAACCGGTTCGTCGGCATCAAGAGCCGCGGCGTGTACGAGACGCCGGGCGGCACCATCCTCCGCGACGCGCACTTGGACCTCGAGGGGCTCTGCATGGACCGCGAGGTCATGAAGCTCCGCGACTCGCTCAGCGTCAAGTTTGCCGAGTTTTGCTACAACGGCTTTTGGTTTGCGCCCGAGATGGACTTTGTGCGCCACGCGATCGCGTTTTCGCAAAAGGCGGTCGCGGGCCACGTCGACGTCGAGCTCTACAAGGGCAACGTCACCATCACGGGCCGCTACTCGGACGTCGCGCTCTACTCGGCCGACCTCGCCAGCATGGACATGGAAGGCGGTGGCGCCAACATCGAGTACAACCCGAGCGACGCGCAGGGCTTCATCCGCATCAACGCGACGCGGCTCAAGGCGTACAACTGCATCCAGAAAAAATCGGCGTAAGCCACAAGAGAATGCTATGTATTGCGTGTGTCTACGGCTTGTGTACTTGTGGTTCTGGTTCGAGTCGGATTCTGGCCTGAGAGCGTGCCACGTCATCGGCAGCGCCGACGAAACGAATAACCGACAGCGCAACCGCAAAGAGATGTCTCGTGTCGCCCCCGGCATACACGTCGTTCGGGCGGCCAACGCACCGGTCGCTCGCGACAGGAGCGATGACTATGGACGGGCCGACGCTGTGGCGGGGCTCTCGTATCTCGTGCTGTCGCTGGCGTGTGGCGTGTGGTACCTCGTGCTCTTGGCGCCGTACTTTGCCAACGACCTTTGGTGGGCGGCCTTTGACGCTCCGGTTCACCAAGCGTACCTCGTTGACGTCGCCAACACGCTGTTGGCAACGACGCATGGCAGCAGCGCGTTGGATCTTCAAGCGCCGCGCGCCATGGTACACAAGGTTTATGCAGGTGATGCGTCGACCGACGTCTGGCCCTCGTACGCCCGCCACGTGCTCCTGAACGAGCTCACGTCGATCGAGTACGCTGTGCCGCAGCTGCGGCAGCTGAGTGCGAGCTGGTCCATGCGCATCGCGGTGCAGCACTGCTGGGTCGACTTTGAGCAAAAGTTTCAAGTTGCCCATACGACAAGGCGGCAGCAGCGCTGTGCGACGCACTTTAGTTCGGATGGAGGCGTCTACTTCGAGTCGATCCTGCGCAACACTCGTTGGACCGAGTTTCTCGGCGTTTGGGGCGGCGAGAACGGACCGTTCACGCTAGCGATCCAGCGGCCGCTGTTAGAGTCGGCGCGCGGCCGGTCGTTCCTTGACAGCGTCCAAGTCGCCCGGGAGAGCAAGAGCGTGGACGATGAAATCGCCTACTGGCGCCAATTTGGCCTCGACCGCTTCCAGGTGCAGTGGCAAAACCACGGTCAACCCGGCGTCGCCGAGTCGGTCGTCTTGACAAACGCGCTTCAGATGCAACAAGTGGTGTCGATCAAGAATGTACCCCGGGCCACGGGGCCGTGGACGTCGTCATGCCTCTTTTGGCTTCCACTGAACGACCTCTGGACGGGCCAGAGCTTAAACCGGAGCATGGTCCGGGGCACAGCGACGTACTTTGGCACCTCGCTCAGTTCTGCGCAGCCAGCGGTTGACCTCGAGGTGGTAAGTGGCTACGGGGACAGTCGTGGTCACTTCGAGAACCAATCAGCGCTCTTTCGCAGTCATATCGGACCATTCCTGAGCGTCGACAGCTTCTACGTCCCAGTACCACGAGCTCTCCAAGATGCCTACGACGCTTTTCAATCGGCACTGTACCGCCAGCTTCTCTCGACACCTGGCGCCTTGGCGCGCTCAACGGCGCTCGAGACGACCTCTGTGGGGCTTCGACCGCCGCAGTTTGCCAACACCTCCATGTACTATGGAGGGAGTCCCTTGTGCTTTAACAACGCGGGCACGTCCTTTCCGCAGGAAGCCTTTGATTTTGTCGACGACTGCTCGTCATCGATAGAGATGACGGCGTCGTGGTCACCCGATGGCGCATTTTTTGCGCTTGCCATGGCGACGCCCGCATCGATTGCGGGCGCCTGCGCTGCGGCAGTGCCTTCCGGCCTCTGCAGCGCACGTCTGCAAGCCGCGTTGAGCCTGCTTCAAGAGCTTTCGGTGTCTTCCGACGATCTCCGTGCCAAGGCGAACGCAGTGGCGCAAGCTCTTAACGTGAGTCTGATGCAATATGTTGCGCGCGTGGACGGCTCGTGGACGCTGGCGTCCCAGCCGCTACATGACCCATCGTTTGCCTACTTTGGGTGGCTTCTCCTGAGCGAGTGGGCTATGGGTGTCCGCGAAGTCGTCTCCTTTCAAGGCGACGTGGGGACCCTAACCCTGGTATCCAGTGCTAGCACCGCGCAAGCCATGCCGACGGGAACGCAGCCACTCGAGACCGCAACCAAGGGCGTCTTCTACCTCGTTGTAGCTACGTCGGTCGGGCTCGGTGCTATCGGGCTTCTTACCATCGCCTACGTGCTCGTCGGGCGGCTCCATTTTCAGGGCCGACACCTTTTTTCGTTCAACCGCATCGTTGGCGCCGTGTGGGTTGGTCGCCCGCTCTTGTTCTTGCGCGGCGTCACGGCCATCTTGCTACTGAGCTCGGCGAGCGTCGACTTGCTGGAAGCCCATGGCTACACCCGGTTGGTGACGAAGGCGCGTCCGCTGGTCCAGACGCTCGTCATCGCTGGCGAGGCCACGTGGTTGAGCTACGTTCTTCATGAATTGCTCTCGATCGTCGTGCCGCCTCATGTCACGAAAGGCTACAGTCCGATTGCTACGTTTATAACTTGGTTCGCGATTCTGCTGCTCGATGTCGCCAGTCCCGTTGGTGTCTCGATGACGCTTGACCGTCACTGCGTTGGAACTGATATCAACTATGCTGTCCGCTGCACCAGCGGCGTCATTGCCAACGGCAACTTGATGCGCGTCGGGACGCTTCTCGCACTCGTACTGTGTACTTCGGTTGGCAGCCTCCTCGTTCACTGGTGGCGCACGCCGACGAGCCAACACGATGACTGTGCGTCGCTGCTTCTCCCAGGGATCGCCAACACCTTCTTGTCGACAAGGACGAGTCACGATGAGACATTGGTGGACGACGTGGCGTGTGTCTTGAGCGGACTTCTTCCGCTGCACCTCGCACGTGCCGTTCTGTGGCGTCGCTCTGCCTCGTCGCCGACGATCGACCTCTTTGACTACAAGCTCTGGGTGCGAGTTCCCGTCCTGCGCTCGGTGTCGCTTGTCAACGCCAAGGTGCTCTGTCGACCAACGCTGACGCTACCGTCTTCGCCGGTCGCCATCAACGTCGGACCGTCGGTGCCGGTTAGTGTCAGTCCAGACCAGCGCCGGCTCATTCGCCGAGCATCAGCAAGCCTACTCGCTCTCACAAAGCATGTGCGGCTGCTACATCTGTGGCGCATTCTCGGGTTCGTGTACATGCTAATGGCCATCGCCAGCAGCGTCTCGTACCTCGAGGTGTCCCAGATCAACTTGGGAAACGACCTCTTCTGGGCGACCTTCAACACGACGGGCGCCCACGTTTTCATTGCGAATTGGCTCCACGAGCAGCTGCTGCTGGGCAAAACGTCACTGATCAAGGTAGCACTCGACGGACCCAGCGTCAGCGCCATGGCGTCGTACGCGTCACCTAATCCAGTGGTGCTAGCGTCCAGCAGCTTCGGTAGCTACCTCCAACGCGATGTGCTGAGTCGACTTCCTGCCGCCATCCAAGGACTGCGCGTCTCGGACCCGTGCGCGGCGCCGTGGATCTTTACCCCGTACTGCTACGTCGACTTGAACCAAACGTGGGCGGTCGCCAACTCGGCCGCTCGCCAAGCGCGCTGCTCGACAATGGCGCGCTCTTCCTCGAGACCGTATTGCGCAATGTCGAGTTTGCTGCCTTTTCCTCGTGCTGGGGCGTCGCGTTTGAGATCGCAGTTGCTTCAGAGCTCAAGCGCTCGGTCGCAGGCCGAGCGTGGCTCACGACGCTCGCGTCCCAAGCGCGGCCATCGATCGCGGACGAAGCGCATCACTGGTCCCAATTCGGCATTCGCCACTTTACAGTGCAGTGGCAAAACTACAAGCGCATCGGCCTCAACAATATGTATGCCATCACCAACGCCTACGGCGTCTCATACCCGCTGACGCTACAGGCACAGAGTGGCGTTTACCGCCTGAGCTCGCAGACGTCGTTCAAAATGTACTGGTCGCTCGCCAACGACTTTGTCGCGGTCGCGTCCAACACGACGCTTGTCGGTGGGCTCAGTTTGCTTCGGTCCAGCGCCCGCTTTGCCTTTGCCAACACGACGCCGGCGGCGATGTTGCAGCAGAATGGGACGCTCTTGTCCCCGATCTCGGCCGGCTTTGCGCTCGTCACGCACATTCTCGGTCCCTTCGGCTCGATCGACATGGTTTACGTCCCAGTACCTCGGCGCCTGCGCGAAATTGTCGGTGCGCTCGTCGACCGCACGCGTGTTTCGTTGGCAAATGATTTGGACGCCCAAGCCGCCTACCGCCGCATCACACCTCTCGACGCCTCGTTTCCCGTGCCAACGGCGTGGCGCGTCGAGAACGTGTTCACGCTCGGTGGGTCGCCGCTCTGTCCCGAGATCAACATTGCGTACCGCGTCTCGCAAGGCCTCTTTGGTCTCCCGTCGTCCACGGCGATTTGCCATGCGGCCATGGGCGTCGCAGGTCCCATCACGCCGACGCGGCAGCAGCTGATTGTTGCGGCACTCTTGGCGTCGTCGCCCGTTGATACAAGTGCTGCCTGCCAAGGGGACATCAACTTTGTATCGCAGTGCGAAGCGTACCTCGGTCAAGTGACTTCGTACATTGACGCGTACGACCTGGCGGGGTCACCCACCGACACGGCGCTCGCTGCGGCCGAGGTCGCGCCCTTGCAGATTGAGTTTTTTGCCTACACCAAAGTCAACGTCACGGACGACCTCTCGGTGCGCCGGACGCTCGTGCTCAACGCGACCGACCCGGACTTTACCTTCTTTGCGTGGATGTACCTCTACGACTGGGTGCTAGGTCGACGGGACGTCGTCACGTTCGTTGGAGACGTTGGCTTCATGACGCTACTCTTTGATTTGGAGCCGCCGCTGTCGCAACCGCCGGATGCGTCGCAAGTCACGGCCAACGTCGCCCAGTATCTCCGCGCCGGCATCGTGTACGTCACTTGCGTCGTGCTTGCGGTCGCGGCTGTCGCCTGCTTGTACATTGTACGAAGTCAATTCCAGTTTGAAGGACTGAACATGCTCGAGCTCGGCCGCGTCGGAGCCGTCACGTGGGTTGGTCGGCCGCTACTTTTGCTGCGATCGACGACGGCGCTCTGCGTCCTCTCGACGGCAACGCTCGAGCTGCGCTTCTCGGGCGTCCTCAGCGCCTTCTCCAATGTGCCCACGCCGTGGTACGCGACGCTGCTCGCGGCCAACGAAGTCACGTGGCTTGTCGCCGTCGTCAACGACCTCTCGCTCGTGCTCACGCAAGCCTACACACCCTACTACGTCACGCCCAACGGCCTCCTCGTCTCGGCGCTCGTCGCGCTTCTCTCGTTTCTGCAGCCCGTGCGCGCCACCCTCGACATGGACCTGCGCTGCGACATCGTCGACTTGGACTTGGACGTAGCCTGCACCACGGGAATCATTACCATCGGGCGCCTCGACCGCTTCGTGCTCTTGATCAGCCTCGTGATCGCCGTCAACGGGCTCTGCTACCTTGTCACAAGGCGGCTGGTGCAAACACCGACTGCCCCAGTTGCGTCACTCTTCCTCTCGGCCGGCGCGCGCTTTCTGTTTGCCCAGCCTAGGCAACACGACGGTATCTACTTCCTGGACCCGGCATCAGCCGCGCTCAACGGCATCCTCACTTGGCACACACACGACCAGATTCTCGCCCTCGACGTCAAGCTCTGGCGCACCTTTGTCATCGCTGCACCACACCGCAGTCGGCCTGACGCGCTCGCCGCCGCGTGGCCACTCCTTGCGTGACGAGTACAACATTGGCTCACTGCAGGGTGCTACACGACCAGCCACACCTTCGATATCCCAAGGCTCTTGGACTGTGCTCCAACGCAACGATGACGTGGCACGCTCTTAGGCCAGAATCCGACTCGAACCAGAACCACAAGTACAC
>NW_008246082.1:346613-360570 GCF_000281045.1 Saprolegnia diclina VS20 | reverse complement strand
ATTCAGCGTCTCGATACTGCATTGTTCAATGACTAGAGTCCAGGATATCATCGATGCTTTGCAATGCCAGGTTTGGATCCGCGCAGTCCTGAGAGCGATCCACGTCATGATTCTTTTTAGCCAATCAGATGCCAAGGATATTTTGTCCGCGAAAATCATTTCACAATTCGCGCTGAAGAGAAGAACTAGCACCCGATGAGCCCCACGACCGAGGACGAGGGGAACCTCCGGGAGACGCTCGGCCTAGCCATCGAGACCTCCATGCGCCCCCAAGAAGCCATCCGAGCGACCGACGAAGATACGCTCAACCTCGCGGTCGAGCCGTTCAACAAGCATGCGACCGCGCTGGGCTTGAAGTACTGGATCGTTGATCGAGACATGCTCAGCGACTCGACGACGCTCTTCCAGCGTCTCCCCGTGCTCGAGAAGATGCTCACGCAGATGAGCTGCGAAGTCTCGGCTGTGGAGGATGCGCCATCGGACGACCAGGTGGTTGCTCGTGCAAGTGGCGGTGCTGCCCTTTTCGGCCACTGCTTTGGGTATTCCGGCTCGTCCAGAGGCATCGAGACCGCGATCTTGCAACCACCGGCCGAGTGCGAGCTCGAAGCACCCACGATCAGCACGGGCACGATCGAAGTCTGGTTTGCCAGCGCCGGGGAGGCCAAGGACTTTGGGGCCACGGTCCAAGCGAACGGTTGCGCAGAGACACCTACTGACGCCTGCTATCTGCCTCGGCGCGGATCGGCCGTCGCGCACATGACCTATGCTCGCGCTCCCTTGAAATCGTTCGAGTTGGCCGCGATGTTGGCGCCGCTCACCGAGTCGGCGATGGCCGAGGCCGCAAGCATAACGGACGAGGCGACAGCCAAGGACTTCCTTCTCGACTATGGCTCGCACGTGCGCAGCGGTATCTTCCACGTCGGCGGTATCTTCTGGAAGACGGTCCACATCTCGACCGACGTGGACGTGATGACTGCACAGCTCAAGGCTAAGTGTCCAGCCGGCCAGGCACCGGACGACCTTTCGATCAACTACAGCAGTTTTCCGGACCAGAGCCGCGTCGACGCGTGCGAGAGCACTCTGGAGGACGAGCTGCGAACACCGTGCAACATTACGACGCAGATCGAGTGCACGGGGCCGGACGCGATGAGCGTTGCGATCTTCAAGCAGCGACTCGCCCTCGACCGGGCGACATGGCACGTCATTGACTACCCGACAACGCGCGTCCGCGTCTGGGACCTTCTTGCGGCCGCTGGTTGCGACCGCGCGGCGACCCTCGTGTGCGATGCGTGGTTGGATCTTGTCGAGGAATCTGAGATGACACCGGACGTCGAGGCGGCAGTGCACGCTGTATATACCGAGGCATGGCTACACGATTCCACCTTTGGCACCAACTCCAAGCGCACAAGTGCCAAGAGCGCGAAGAAGGCAGCCCAGATAATCGCCAAACAGCTCAACGCGGCGACCACCGGCAACATCGATAGCAAAGCGCTGGTCGACGCCATCTTGCTCGCGCTCCGCTTCGATACCCAGTTTGAACGGACGTTTCTTGTCGACTGCATGCAAGATCCGCGTCTGCACACGGCCTTGCGCCGACTCGTGGCGGCCAACGATATGATGGCGATGCTCGAGCTTGGTGCGATCTACGCGCACGTCCTCGGAACCGTGCTGGCCGAAGCAGGTATCAACCTGGACGCGACGGTCGACGAGGCGCTCAAGCGTGCCGGGCAGCTGGCCGAGCTCAAGAAGGTTGTCAACAAGCTTCTCGTGCCTCTTTACGAGTGGAGCGTGCCGCAGCTCGACGCCCGGGACGTCCCGATCGCTCTCAAGCTCGTGCACGGAGCTTTTTTCGAGGCAGCTATGCCGGACGGCGCGCAGCTGACGAGCCGCGTCGCCGAATTGATCGCGAGACACCACTTTCCTCCCGCGCCGGGCCACCACGAACTCTGGAGCATTGCGCAGAAGTTTGGCTGCAGCGAGGATGGCGTCGAGACCAGTCTTAGCGCAGAGCATGTGCTGGCGATGGCCGACGAGGTGATGTTGACGCTCAACGGCTCTGCGATGGCCGACAGCTCGGACGACGAGGCCAGCATTGTGACGCGTGAGTTTGTACCCGAGGCCGACGAGCCGATGTCGAGCACGATCGAGGTTCAGCAGCCCATGAGCCATCTCTTGACGGTCGTTGCCAATCCAGACAAGACGACGGACCTCCCCCGGCTCATTTGATACACGATCAAGCACCGTCTGAGCTTGGTCAAGGAGCTCTACAACACGACGTCGGGGATCAAACGCAAGCGCGTCGATCGGCGGGCGCGGGATGAATCGCCTCGAAGTCCCGTGGTGTTTGATGCGCTCTTGAGTCTTGTGGCCTCGCTGACGCCGACGGCCCGTGCCGAGGTGTACCGACTTCTTCTCGACCGCCGCTGCCTCGTGCCCTTCCTCGTGCCGTCGACAGAAGATGGACTTCGAACCGAAGCACGTGCGCTGAGCCTCGTCGAGACGCGTATCGTGCAAGGAAAAGCCTCGCTCATGCGCGACACCTCGGTCAAGCGTGTTGCCGTCATCTCGGAGCGACCCACGAAAAGCAGCGTGACAAAGGACTGGATCAAGAACGTCTTCCACGTCGACTCGGTGCATTGCCTCGACCGCACGCACGGCAACAACGTCACGGACCTCCCGGTGGTGGCCGAGCTCGGCTGGGGTTTTGTTCAAGAGAACACGGAGTTTACAACCGTCATGGTGCTCCACATCATTGGCGACTACATGCCCTTGGCGCCGTTCATTACGCAGTTTACAGACGTCTTGCTCATCGACACGGTGTCCAAGCCCGTGCGCATGACGCTGCCCCGGGGCACCGTGCTCCATTGGCGCCTCTCGGACGAAGATGAAGACGATACGTACCTCGACGACAAGACGCACATGGTGTCGGTCGCGCTGGCGTGTCCCATGTCGTCGTCTTGCGAGCGCATTTCCGAGTATATTTTGGATGAGCCCAGCGACGCGCCCAAGCTGCCGGTCGACCAGCTGCCGCTGCCAAGCCTCGTCAAGCGCGATCCGTTGCTGCGAGCGCGAGTGGCAAGCCTCTTGGCCGACACTGATTTTACGACGCTTCGCACGGAGACCTTGGTGCTCCAGCGGCGTTTTGCACACGAGTCGGCGCTGCGCATTGCGTTGCAGCGTGAGACGAGCGTACCGAACCAAGAGATGCTTCGCCGGCAGATCGCCTTGAGTGCAGCCGACCACAAGAAGGTCTTTCGCTTCGTGTCTCGAACACCCCTGCTCGAGTATTTTTTGCACGTTCTCCGGCTACCCGCAGTTGAAGACCGCGAGATGCGCATCATCGACCTTGAACGTCGCCTTGCCGAGAGCTGCGAAGCAATCACGGCCGTTGCGCGCGACGAGTGCAGTCGGGCGTTTGCAGCTCGCAGCGACAACGACAACGAGGACACGCGCTCAGCGTATGCGTCGGCCCTCGAGACGTGGAGCAACATGGTCACCGGCCTCGAGCATCTCTGGCGCGAGCTCTCGCACATTTTTACGGCCAACCCAGACGCGTATGCAAACCTTCCGCATCTTGCGGTCAAGCACTTACTTGATGGCTTCCCGCTGGAGCTCATGGATGGCGATGCCGGCATGCTCAATGACAAGTGGATCCGCGCCGTGCTGCACTGCCTGGACGAGACGCTTCCCGAAGGCACCCGTGTGTTTGTGCTCTCGGTCATGGGCGTCCAGTCGTCGGGCAAGTCGACGCTGCTCAACTGCATGTTTGGCGTCCGCCTCCGAACGAGAGTGTCTCGGTGCACGTGCGGGTTCAACCTCCAGCTTATTGCTTGCGACAACGGTGCCGTGTACGACTACATCTTGCTACTGGACACGGAAGGCACCCAGTCGCCCGAGTACGTTGGTATGGAAGGCACGGTGTGGCGCGACAACCGCATGGCGTCCGTGGCCATCTTGCCGGCGGACGCGACCATCATCTTGACCAAGGGCGAAGCGACCAACACGATCAACGACGTGCTGCCGATCGTGCTCTCGGCCTTTGCCAACTCGGAGCTGGCGGCGGCTTCGGGCGGTCATCTTATGTCCAAGCTCTACTTTGCGTTCAACCAGATTGACGTGACGCAAACGAGCAGCATGGCCACGAGTCTCCGAGCGCTCCTCGACAGTCTTCGCAGCAGCGCCAAGCAGATCGCTGCCGTGCGGCAGTCGCAGTTGTCGACTACGACAATGTTCCTTCGTGACTTTCACACCGACATCACGAACGAAGCGCGCTGCGACGTTCGGTTTCTGGGTCTGACGCAAGGCCAGACGACACCGCCCAACGACGTGCCGCTGCCCGACTTTGGCGACCGTCTCGTCCGCTTCCGTGATCACATGCACACACGAGCCACGAACGATGTTGCGTGGCAAGCGCGGACCCTCGGCGAGCTCGGCGAGAGCTTGGACTTGGTCTGGATGTATCTTCAGAGCGCCAACTTTGAGCTGGACTTTGCGTCGGCGCATGAACGTATCGTGTACGACCAGCTCGTGCAGGCCATGGCAGGGCACACGCAAGAGCTCGCCAAGATCTACAGTGACACGTTTGACGCGGTGCTGCAAACGATAAGTGCCGACAGCGCAGCTGACCAGGCGCCGGACGCCAGCCGCAGCCGCAAATACGAGATCCTTCTCGAGCATCACGTAGAGAACGCGGTCGCCACGCTGGACGCTGTCGTGGCCACGACGCTGGACCAAAACGAGTTTGCCAAATGAGCCACCACGACGCAGGATACGTGGACGGACAAGAAGCAGCGGCAAGCGTCGCACTTGGTGCGCCTCGTCCAGTCGAAAGTCCAGCACCTCTTTGAGTTTGACGCGATCACCAAGGTCTACAAGGAGGAAATCCAAACGGCCATTGTCGACTACAACTCCAAGTGCGGTCCCAAGAAGACAATGGCGGCTTTTGACAGCATCTTTGACGATATTTTGGACAAGGCGCGCAAAGCCAAGCCGCCGCTCGCCACACAAGTGCCGACGCTCGTGCGTGCCGTCATTCACAGCAACCATATCTTCACCCCCGATGAGCTTCGACTCTTGACCGGCGACGACGACTATGGATCCTGGCTCCAAGGTGTCGTGCGATTTACAAGCAAAATGCTGCAGGGTGCCAAGGCATCGCGCGAGGAAGACATCGTCGACGCCGTGCGCGAACGCGTGTGCAGCAGCCTCGCCGAGGTCGACCGCTACTCTGACGATGTCGCGCTCTCCTGCGTGATGAGTGTCAAGCGTCTTTTCAACTCGATGCAGCTGAAGCAGTCCGAGCTCAGGGTCGGCCTCCGCACGCTTTACATGACGCTCAAGACCGAGCTTCAGCAGCGGCAAGAGCGCTGGGACACAATCAACAGCGTCGTTGCCAAGTTTGAAGCGTATCGGCCGAGCATGCATCGCTTTGCGCAGAGCGTGTGCGAGGGTCAAGAAGCTGCGCAGCTGCTCTCGACGACGCTGAACGAGTGGCTCGATCTCCACTTGCTGGAAGCGTTTGAAGAAGAAGTTGTGAGTATCGTTGCGTCGGCACTCAAGGACGCGCGTTGGGTGCGCGTTGCTGACGCGATGCAGGCCGCCTTGGACATGGACCTCTTGCAGCTCATGCGGAAGCGGGAGATCGACATAGTGCTCAATCGCATCGACGACCCGGTCGAACATGCCGCGGCCGTCACGCGCCGCCTCGTATTGGCCAAGGTCCAAGAGTGCTACCTCGGCGTCGCCAACAAGCTCGCACAGGACGTCGAAGAGAGCATTGTGAGTGCGAGTGCCGCCGCGCGTGACGCCGTGAGCAAGCGCAGCGAAGTCTTTGTCCACGCACTTCGCCTCACGCTCCAGAGTCGGCTCAAGTGCAGCGGTACGAGCGCGCTCATCGAGAGCCTTCCGTCGGCCGCGGGGGACGTTATGAACTGCGACGACCAAGGGCCGTCTGTGTTTGCTCTCACGGCCAGCCGCGATGGTCTCAGCGTCCCGCAGAGCCTTCAGGCGCGTCTGACCGCTTTGGACGCTCGTCTCACACCATCAGCGGGCTTGAGCTCGACCATGGCCTGGGAAGTTGTCAAAGTCATTCAGACGGAAGCGTACGGTGCGGTCGACGGCATCATGCCGCGCTGCGGCAAGCCATGTCCGCGCTGCAAGTGCCCGTGCATCAAGGCGTTGGGCCATGTCTATACGAAGGACGATGCGCTCCATGACACGTACCACCAGCCGGGAGGCCTCGTCGGAGTTTCTTGGGTGAAAACGAGAGAGCTGGTTGAGTCGAGCTGTGCGACGAGCGTGGTCGAGAACGATTACATTGAGCTTCCAACCGGCAGTCGACCGTACACAGAGTTTGAGACGATCTTTCCTGGCTGGGCCTTGCCTCGCGTGACCAAGTTTCTTCCGCTGCGCGAGTACATTTTTGCACAGTGTCAGTTCAAGCTCGCCCGAAAGTACACCAAACTCAAGTGCGCGAACATCCCAGCCTCGTACGCCAATGCCCTTGGCGACCTTGAAAAGCAGCTCGAGCGTCTGCTGCGTTAATCCGTCAAATACGTATCTTTGTCTTTTCTTAGGACATGACGCTTCAGCCATGAATGACGACTCGGTGGCGCCAGACAGTGCAAGCAAAATGCACTCCCTCGTCTCAAGACCACCAGATCGTGTGCCTAGCGGCGTCCTCGACCTCGACCGCCGCCGCGACCTCGCCCATTATTACCACGTCCATCGCGCTACAACTTTGCAAAGAACTGACTCGTGCGCTTGAGGGACCGTAGATCATCCCCCTCGCCGTCCGAACGATCTCGCTTGGTGTCCTTGTTGGTGCTGTCAGCTCTGTGAAACCAGCAATCGTTGGACGTGCGACCTCGCTTGCCGCAACAGTCGCACAATGGCGCCTTGCCCTTCTCGTGACCACTGGCTCGCGCCTCGGGGTAGCTGCCGTCCGCACTCTTCCAACGCGCATTTTCTGGCATGCGCTTCATGGCCTCGTACTTGATGCGCATGGCAGATGGCGTGCATCGTAATGTCCTTGTCGTTCCAGCGCTGTAGCTCGTGGCGCACGTTGAGCGTGGGCATGGTGGCCTTGAGCAACGCCACTTGACGCAGCTCGTCCGTCACGAGATGACGCTCTTCTTGGCCTTCTTGGCCTGCTTGGCTTTCTTCTTGGCCAAGCGCAGTGCATCACTCGACAGAGCTCCGTCCGAGTTGCCGTCTCGGTTCGGCAGCAGAGCTGGAGGTTCACTTGCTGCGTCGTCGGTCGAGCTCACGGTCGGATGCGACTGCGCACTCTGCTCGTCGCGGTGCGCTGGATCACTGAGCACAGTGCAACTGTCTTTTAAGCTCTCTGCTGTCGCCAAGCTCATGACTGCAAGCAGCTTCACGGAGAAAGGAAAAGGTGAAGTGTGATTGCCGCCAGAGCCAAATTTGAAATCCCTGTCCCAGGAATCCCGCACCATCTCGTGCCCAGCGGAATCAGCCTGGTTGGCAGTGCTGCTGGCATCTTCGTCTTAAGAGCTATCCATCGAGTACGCTACAAGGACGCTTGCCGCAGCAGCAATATACTGAGACCCACAAGCGTTTGTCGACGAAGCTCAATGCACCAGCGTTCAATGCATTTCTCGGATGCAATAAAGAGAGCAACTACCCCAGCGCCAGGTGTAGCTTGGTCTTGGGGGTCGCCAGCTTGGACTTGCTGCTCTTCGACTTCTCGGGCCACGTCGTCGCGCAGTACGTGAGCGCATTGTCCACCAAGTCGGCCCAGTCGCGCCGGTCTTCCATCTTGAGCTCGAGATGGAGTCTCAGGAGGCTCGTTTCGTTCGTCATCAACGGGTCCCGCGTGTCGAGGTGCGTCTTGACATGCGCAACGGCCACGACGCCGAGCAGGTCCGCGCCTGACTCGATCAATGATGCTTGGGCCAATGCGTACGCCATGGTCACCTCCCAGAGCCAGCTGCCCATGCTCGACCTAGATTTGATCAGAACGCCAACACCCTGGAGCTCGATCGTACCCGAAGTTGTACGGACGTGCGCGTTGCCACGCGTCTTGCGACTCCATATAGACGCCGTACATGCGGTGCAGGTGCGCGACGGCCTTGGCAGACGCGGGTTCATCGTCGCTTTGCGGAAAGAGGCACTTCATGTACATGTCGAGCACGCGACCGCGCGCGAGGTAGCTCCGGGCGACGAGTGCCTGCGCCAACATTGCATCGAGCACCCAATGTTCTTCCTTGCTGCTCGTGATCCAGTTGGTAATCTCACAGATGCGCTACACATATGGTCAATCAATGTCCTTGGCATCAATCAACATACCGCATAATCGCCGCCGGCCGTGAGCAAGTGCATGTAAAACTGGTGGTACTTGAGCCGGAGCTTGTCGTACGCAGCTTGCGTCTGGTGCAGCTCGTCGAGCTTGTGCGTGTCCGACTCGGAGAGCCACACCGAGACGATCTGCGACCGCTTCTTGTCAAAGAGAGGCTTCATCGCCTTGAGCGCGGCGGCGGCCCCGTACTTGGTCTCGTCCTCAACGATCGCACCAGCAAAAAAGACTCCCCGGGCAAGGCTAAAGTACGCCGGGTGAAAGTACTTGTCTTCTTGCGGCGCGACCTCGAGGGCCAAGACGCAGTTCTCCAGCGCAGCTTGGAAGCGCTTGCGCGGGTCCGTCTCGAGAACCACCGGGGCCCCGTCATCCTTTTCATACGCAAACGCTTCGATCACCGCCAGCATCTCGGCGGACGGCAAGGCGTCGTCAAGGCGCGGCAGCGGCGCGTGGCGAAGCTCGGGTGCTGTCGCCGGCGTACATCGCTCCAACACCTGCAACGCAAATGACAATATATCGCTCCAACAGACAAGATACCGGTGCGAGCAGCAGCTTGAGGCGTGTCGCGTGGAGCTGGTGAAAGGCGTGGACGAGGTACTCGTCGGCGTCGTCATCGACGCGCGCCTTGTCTGCGGTCGCAAATGACTCGAGCACTGACCGCCACGACGACGCAAGGTGGCGTTCATTGTGCAGCTTCAACACCTTCTTTCCGAGCTTTCCGAGCATGTAGTACACACGCAGCGTCGTCACTGGCGAGCACGCTGCATCGGCGAGAGCGCTCTTAAAGTACCGGCTGGCGGCCTCGGCGACACGAACCGCTTCGGCGTTGGCAAGTTGGTGCTCCGACAGCCGCGTATACAGCAAAAAACCACTGTCTTCGCTGCACTCGATACGATGCGCTGCCGGGTCGAGCTCGGCTGCCATGTCCATGGAGCGCAACGCAAGCTCGGCCAGCACAGCCGTGTACTGCGTGTACTGTTGCAGAAACAAGCGCGACTTGGGCGTGAGCGAGGCCACGTCGTCGGGCAGTGTCTTATCGACCGCGTCGGTCCACTGCAAAACGTGCTGGAAGTACGGCGTCCCCGAGATCTCATCAAACGTGGGCTGGACACCGGCCTCAAGCAGGATCGTACGCTGCAAAGGAAGTGGCTGGAGCACGAAGTGGTTGGACCAGACCACGTTCATATGGTCGACCACGAGCGCACGGAGCGTCTTGGCGCTCTGGGCGAGGAGCTCGTAGGCTTCGGCACGCTGCGGGTGCACGCGGACGTCGCGCCGGAGGTACTGCATGTACTGGAGACAGTACTGCTCGTACTCGAGGAGGACGGTGTAGTCCTTTCCGCGGCGCTTGCATTTCGGAAAAGGCATCGTCGTCGCCAGGAGGAACCAGAGATTGCTGACCGGCGTCGCGTCCGGTGTCGGTGCGTTCATGGCGGCTGCGATCGGCGGCAGCTTGACATGCACGTCAGCCGATGCGACGGGGTTGACATAGCCACCAATCGCGTGGATATCTACGAGATCAAGAGTGATTTCACCAAGAAGAAAGAGGATGAAGTACCAAAAGGGCTCGTCTTCATCATCTCGGCCGTCTCGGGCAGCGCCAGCACGTCCTTGTAGAGCGCGTAGCACTCTTTTCGAGTGCAGTGCTTTGGGTCGAGCGACTGTGCGAACGACAGCAGCGCCAGCATGTCGTCGGCGCACTTGGGCGTCGGTTTCTTGCCTTCCTTGGGTATGTGCTCGACGCACGATGGCAAAAGCGCGTAGCCGTAAAGGCAGCAGTAGCACTGCGCAAGCGCCTCCTCCAGGTCCTCAATGAGCGCCTCGTCCGACTTCTCGGCCTTTTCCTGAATCTTCGTCAAGATCTGCCGTGTGGTGAGAAGGAACGTCCGGTCGCCGTCGAGGCCACACATGCCGTGGTCTTCGAGCCCGTCGCCACTCGTCAAAAGATCGTGCAGAAGCTCGGTCATCTGAATGCCATCTTGAAGCGTACTGCCGTCGTCCAAGTACTGCCAGAGCAGCAGAAATGACGTGCACGACGCGTAGAGCAGTTGCCTACGTCCCTCTTTTGATGAGAAATTCCGTTATCACAAAGAATTTGTGTACCGGGACTGGGCGCGGAACTTGCCGGCCTCAATCTGGGTCTTGAGGTACACGGCGATCGCGCTGCTCAGCGCTTTGGCCAGCGCGGGCGGGATCGTGGTACTGGCGTCCATAGCCTTGAGGTGCTGGTACAAGAGCTGGAGCGCGCTCAGCGAGAGTGCCAGAAGCGACGTGTTGCCTCGCTTCCGGAGGTCGATCGACGTGAGCTGGTGCAGGATCTTGCCCACAAGAGCCGGGACATGTGCGCTTGGCAGCGTCTGCGCGAGGATGCTCAGCAGACTCGACGAGTGAAAGTGGCGCAGCATGAAATCGCGGCACTGAAACGCGCACACTTGATGCAGCAGCACATACACGGGCGTCATGTACGGCTTCTTGGCAAACACTGTCTGGAGCTGCGACGTGACGTACTTGAGGCACTGGACCGTCGTCTTGTCGGTCGTCGTTGCCTAACATAGCGCCCATGCAACTCGTGTCCTTGGAGGAGATGTGTGTACTTGGTGCTGGAGAATGTAGTACCAGCTCAAACAGAGCAGTTCGTAGCACACTTCATAGCGCTCGAGGCGCACGAGACACTTGATGAGCATCGTGAGAAGCGGCGGCGCCGGCTTGGCCAGCGGCGACGTGGTCATTTTCAAGTCGTACATCTGAAGCTACACAATCACGGGTGAATATACGTGTTCAAGAGGCAAACACGTACAAGGTAGAGCCGAAACTGCAGCACGAGGTCCTCGACGCGACTGCCCTTGCGAGCTCGCGGGTCGTAGTGCGGCAAAACCAAGTCCACAATCTCCGTCTCGACCGTCGTGGACGACGGGTCCTACGTCGATCATCGCGTCATGACTCCTCTTGGCAGCGCATCCGAGACTACCACGACAGCGAACCGGTCGCACACTTGCTTGGCGAGAACGGTGAGCGCTTGTTTCTGAAGCTTGCGCTCAACAGCGGACCGGGAGAGGCGCGGAAACGTTGCGACATTCCCCAGTGCTAGAACCGTCGAGCCGAGGAGTGTTAGCAGCGCCTCGAGCGCATCCAGCACCGCGTCGACATGTCCGAGGTGCTCATCCAAGTGGATTTGCAGCCAAAGAAAGCGCAAGTCCAGCGTCGTGTCCAGGGCGTCGCTTGCCGTGTCGCAACAGTCGAGCTTCCAGCGATGCAAATGCTGCTGTTGGCGTTGCAGTGCCGCAAAAAACTCGACGCGACTGTGCGTGAGCGGGTCGTACCCGGCAATGAGCGCGTCGACTTGGAGCTCCAGAAGAAAGAGCTGACACGAGAGCGAGAGATGTATGGCCGCTACATATTGTATACATGAGCTACGCAACGACACATGACTTAGTGTACGGGATGACAGGACAGGCCGGGTGTCGGGCGCATCGCGGAGGCAACAATCCATCAGGCGCACGATGCGGAGGAGGTCGTTGCCCAAGGCGACATTAGGGTGCTGCGCGACAGCGTCCAGAAACTCAACCATGAGCGCCTCGAGTGAGTGGCTAGGTTGATACAATCTTGATACTATCGCACGACCTCTCCTCGTGACACGTACCCTTTGGTGCCCGAGAGACTGCCAAGAAAGCCTTCGACCGACAGCGCCAGCACTGCCAATGCGTCCTCGTCTGGCAGCGGCGACGACAGGGGCGACGGAAGCAGCTCCTAACAGCGTGTGAGACTCGGTCGGTTGTTCAACGGAAACGTACTTTGGCCACTGCCGGTGCGAGCTCCAGCGTCGCTTCTTCATGGGACCCACGGAAGAAGCGCAGCGCAGATCCATCCAGCGCCATCTCGGCGCGCACACACGTGTCGTATATCGACGCATCGTGCGTCACGGCCGCGTCCGTGTCCTTGTCAATAAACGACTAGGGTACACTTGTTAGAACTGCGGCCGTACACTATTTAATACGAGGAGTTGGTAAGCAATGTCCTTCTCTTTGGCTTCTTTGATCGCGGCTTCGATCTCGTCCTGCATGCGCTTCTGCGTTCGGTGCGACGTCCGCCGGCTCTGCGTCGCCGGTGACGCAGGGTCCGTGTCACTCGACTTGCGCAGGCTCGCGACGCCCGCGCAAAGTGGCTTGGCAGCAGGCGCGCCCGCGTCCGGCGCGGAAATGGCTTCGACGATGACCACATCGTCGTCGTCGTCGTCATCGCTAATGTCGATGACTTCCGGCACCGACGGCGCGGTTATCACAATACTCGCAATCACCTCGGCTTTAACGGGTGATGGAACCACCACCGGGGCGGCGGCGGGAGCGGGCAAGATCACAATCGGTTGCTGCATCGAGGGCGACGCGTCATCGATCGACCCATGTGCTTCGTCAAAGAGCTCCAAGAGCAATGCGCCGAGCGATGCCCACGAGTTGTCATGGAGCGTGTACGCCAAGACGTTTGAATGGCGCGGAACCGGGAGCTGCGTGTGGGTATGAGCACGCTGCGCCTCGGCAGCTACGACGCTTGCTGGACATGGCATTGTAGTACTGGTCTGGCCTGAGAGCTTGGCTTCGAGGTACGTAGCCACGGGGTGCTTGGCGTCGTGGGCGAGCACGTGTTTGACCAAGCGCAAACACTCGGCTTCATCTACGCCATGCACTTTGTATGATGAAGGATCCCCACGGGATGCGTCTACCTTGCAAGACGTACAGGACGAGCACAAGCTTGTAGACCATGGGCCAGAAGCAAGCGTCGAGCGCAAATGCTTCCTCGAGGTACGCGCGCGCGAGGCCAAACCTAAGACCATGGTCATGATGGGCGGAATTAAAGAATCATGGAAGGAGCGTACTGCTGCAGCTGGAAAGCGACGCAGCCAGCTTCGTACCACACCATGCAATCCGTCGTGTCCAAGTCCAAGGCCTAATGGACCAGCTCGAGAGTTCATGGGTTCGGGAGATGAAAGTACGTCGGCGTAGTGCTGCAGCGCGCGCTCGGTCGCGTTCGGGTCGCTCTTGACTTCGAGACGCGCGAGGTTCTTAAGACAGAGGTACTGGATCTTGCGGGTCGTCGTCGAGAGCGCGCCCATGTCGTCGAGCGAGGCGATGAACTGCAAGATCTCCACGTACATGCTTGTCGCCACCTACGCCAGCATCGAGCGATGACGCATAGAATCGCATGCGTCGATGTACCGCGGGCGTAGCATGCGACTGCAAAGTCTTCTCGTACGAGGCCGTCAAGCGGGCCTCAAGCGCTTCCTCGGTCTCCATGAGGCTTCGCTTGCTGCGCTTCTTCCGAGGCGATGGTGGCGGAGATGCATCGCCATCAGGCGTCGATGGCGCTCGGCCGGCCTCGCGGACGCGCTTGATCGGCGCCGGCGACGGGCTCTGGCCTACGGGGTTGATCGCCGTCCAGTGGCTCATGCTGGTCCGTGGACGTTGGCGCCGACGCAATAACGGTCGAAAGTGGTGATTTAGTGTGAAACCATCATCTTTAATAGTGTTAAAGATCGGTGACAGGGTTCACAGAATCGTCTCGACCTGCCTCGTTGAGATGCCGGTAGAGCGCAACCAGGATCTACTAAGTAGCTAGCAGCTAACACTAGTACGCACTTGTTAACTAACA
>NW_008246082.1:345294-346043 GCF_000281045.1 Saprolegnia diclina VS20 | reverse complement strand
TCGGCGTGGAGCAGCCAACGTAAAAATGCATTCGGATTGGCCAAAATGGTTGTCATTTTTGTATTTGACCAAATACGATGCGGGCCCACCTGATATGTTGATACTAATAAAGTGGCGGGTCCGCTGGATCGCAAATCTCGGTGGCACTGCGTATGGAAGACGACTTACCACTTACTCTGTCCCTCTACACTATTTTCGCATCGACGCGCGCTGTCGAGCGCGATGCGAGCCGCGCGCAATGTGGTCTATCCGGATAACATTGCCCGTGCAAAATGGAAGATCTGCCAAACGAACAAATCACTCCGCAGCATGGCGGAACCGGGCCATGGCGTCCACCTCTTGGCCGCGCAGCTCGACACGATCCAGCGCAAGTACGCGTACCAGGTCCACGAGACGCAGCGCCTCGAGCTCCAGGCGCAGAGTGCACACGCGCAGCTGGCGCAGCAGTCCCTCCTCCAGGACGCGCTCGCGACCACCGTCGTCGTCTTGCTGCAGCACTTGCGCCGGCCGAGTCTCGTCCCCGCCGTGCGCGCACTGCTCGAGCAGTACGTTGGTGCCTCCGCCAGCATTCTGCTGCGCGTCGACAGCGCCAAGCACTGTTTTCTGACCGCTACCACGTCCATTCCCCTTCGCGGCCTCGCGTGGCGCGCCATCTCGGAGCAATCCGCGCTTTGCTTGTCGCTCGACGAGCTCTCGCAAGACGACGACTACTGCGCCGAGGTCGACCTCCCGCTCTTGCCAGAGTACAC
>NW_008246082.1:323985-344635 GCF_000281045.1 Saprolegnia diclina VS20 | reverse complement strand
CTCGAAACGGGCATGCTGCAGCTGCTGCTGCGCTCGCCCCAAGACTCTCTCGAGCATACGCTGCACAGTTTCCTCGGCGGTATCACGCGTGATAGTGGCGTGTGCTTCCTCTTGCGCTTGCCCCACGATCCACCGATGACATCCACCGACGTGCGTACACGCCCTCCATACTCTTGAGTTGATAAACCGTATAGCACCATGCGCGCAAGGCGTACGAGCAGCTCGCCCACGCCATCTCTGCCAAGACAGCTGTCGTCATCGACCACGACGACGATGTACAGTACATTACCAAAGCCTTCGTTGTATCTTCCGAGGCCACGGGGGCGTTTGGCGTCGCCATTCCCAATTCGGCGCCCCGGGGCACGTGGAAATTGCTTGTGCAGTCGTGCTGCACGGTGCTCGCTCTCATCTTCCAGTGCGACACCATCCAGAGCGCGTATACTACAGCGCAGCACGAGCACGCTGAGGTGGTGACAGCGCGCAGCCGGGACGCCACCCAGCTGGCCTTTCTCTCAAGCCTTTTGCAATTGGATACGGCGACGCGCCCCGAAATCACGATGGCGGTCGATGCCTTCTTTTGCAGCCACTTTGACGTGCCCCGGGCGACGCTCTTCTGGCCCTGCGAGAATGGGTTGCAGACATGGGTCGCGGACGAGCACCTTTATGTGACGTCCGGCGTGCCACTCGTGTGTGCCATGTCCCACGCGCTCACGTGCGCCTCGCCAGCGCACCCAGCGTACGACCCGACCTTCGATACGCGCGCGGGCATTGAGCCAACGGCCGTCGTGTGTTTTCCACTGACGTCGATCGCGGGCTGCCTTGAAGTCGCCATCGATCACGTACTCTCGGAGATGGAGCTTTGCGTCGAGTTGCTTGAAGCGTGGCTGCCCCGCGCGATAGCTCGCGTCGACAGGAGCACGGAAGCAGCGTCTGAACGGTACGCGCTTTGATGCTGTGATATGATATGCACAGAAGATTAGGACACGGCTACGCGCGCGGTGGGACCGGCATGTGGCGATTTTGGCGCAGATGCGTCATGCGTGGGATGCACTCGAGGTGAACGTGACGTCATCCGCTGATCTCATGCAGCGTGTGCATACCATTGTGCCAGCAGCGAATTTGGCGACCACCGCGGACTTGTTGTTGCTGGCGGATGATGGGCAGCTCTGGACGATGAGCCGAGGAGGTGACCGCGTCGTAGCTGTTTTAAACGAAGAACCGCTGTTGGCGCAAGCGCTAGAGACGAAGACGGCGTCGACGGTACAAACCCTAGTACGCGTGTACGCTTTATCATGATAGTAGGAGACGTCAACCACGGGGGCTTGGCTCTCACCTGTGCTGAGCCGTCTGTATCAACGCGCTGCGACAACACTACTGGTGGTGCCACTTGTTTCAACTAGCACCGTACACGGCCTCGTCGCCTTTGGCCGGCTCGAGCCATTGGACGACGTCACGACACATCTTCTCGAGTCCCTCGCACTCTACATCTCGAGTCTGCTCATGCGCTGTCTCGAGCAAGATGCGTGGTCGGCCCGCGTCGAGAATGCCCAAGCGCTCGCCGTCTGGGCCCACGAGCAGCTGCGCGAGCTCACGACGCACCAAATTGAGACGGAAGTCCACTTGCTGGAGCAACGCCTCGTGGCGGCGCTTGCGACCTGCGCCGTCGACAAGATCTCGACCGCCGTGCTGGCCAAGGTAACCATCTCAGTCTCTTTCACTGATCATTGATGGTGCTTGCGTAGCGCATTGAAGATGCTGTCATCGCCGAGTGCACACCATGGCTCTACTCGCACGCGTACTACCTCGCGCTCGACGCAACGCAATCTGTGCTGACCACCCGCCGCTTGTCGATGGACGTATCAACGACCTCTGGCATTGTGGGTCATGCCTGCAAGAGTGGCAGTGTGGTGACCACGGGCTTGTATGTCGCGAGTCTGGGCCTTGTTACAGGGTTTCCCATCGAGAAGGCGCAGTTGCCGTCCGACGTGAGTTTCGAATGGATGTGCGCATCGCCTGTATTCGACGACCATGGCAGCCTTCATGGCGCTCTCGTCTTCTTGACGGTTCACGCTGCCAAAGGCCAGCGGCATCGAGAGCCGTTCGAACGTCGCGTGCTGCCATCGCTCAAACGCGCGCTCGCACAGCTATACCAGCGCTGGCAACAGTACGTCCATGGATACTCGAGTCAAAAACGAGGTCCTCTGTAGCACGAATGGACTCTACAACCGGCTCGAGCAGCTGCAAGACGCCAATACCGAGTCGAAAGACACGGCAGCGATCACTGCAAGCACCGTCACGACGTATGCCAAGCAGCTCGACTGCGTCACGCAATGTTTGGCCCTGGTCCATACCGTCGTGTCTGCGACTGTGGACGACGCGCCATCGCTTGTGCAGAACGCTGCTCAAAGCCTCTTGGACCTGGGTTATGCACAGTGGCACGACGCGAGTGCGCTTGCCGCTGGCGCTTCCTGTCGGTCGCAGGTCGAAGCGAAGTACGTGGCTGCCGTGTATGCACAGGCGCAGTCGATGATTGAGACGCCGGTCTCCCGCAGCGACGACGACAAGACTGTCCTCTGCGCACCGATCTATAGCACACACGAGCCGCGTCGGCTGCTCGGTATTCTCTACGGCACCCAAGCATCACCGACGACCCATGCCACGGTAATCATTAACTCTAGTGTCTTCGAACCTCTTATTGTCATATTGTACAGGCCCGACGCTGGGTGCTTTTGGCCTGTACGATCGCGTTCAGTGTGCTGGACACGCGTGTGGCATATGCCAGCAAATCGGCGACGCAGGACCGAGCGCTGGTCGAGTACGCGGCGACCGCCACGTCGCTCGAGACGCAGCTGCGCGCGACCCAAGGTGCCATGGCCTTTCTTCAAAACGGCTACGAGTGCATGCACGCGCTGAGTTGCACCGAGAGGCTCTTTGGTGCGGTGCGACAGCTGCTGCCGCGCCTATTGCAGACATCTGGCTCGGTCGTCTTGTACGTGGCCGACCACACCCGGCGGGTGCTGTGGAGTCTCGAGCCAAAAATCGAAGTCGCGTTTGGCGACGGACCGGTCGGGTCGTGCCCCTTTACTGACACACCGTCTGCGTTGGAAGGTCGTCTCGACAATCGACAGAGCCTTCACGACATGTACCTGCCACTGTGGCATCAGGACAAGACGCCGCGCACGCTTCTCGGCGTCTTGGAGGTGCAGTGCCGAGATAGCTTGCCGGCGGCCGACTACCTCGCCTTGCGGCAGCGCGTTCTCGTGGTACTGGAGGAGCTTCATCTGGCGAGTCACATCGACCGCGCCCTCGCACGCATCGCGACGAACGAGGCGCTCGCTCAGCAAACCAAAGCCGCCGACCACTTCCATGCGTCGCAAGCGCTGGACACGGCGAAGAAGCGTCAGCTGGACCTCGCAACAGCTGCAACGTTGGCAGTGAACCGCGTGATGGCGCTCATCCAGCAGTGGCCGACCAAGCGAGATTTCTGGGGGCATGCCCTTGAGAGCGTCGAGGAAAGCTTAGGGCAGCTGCCATGCGCCCACGAAGCGCACGTGTATGTGGTGATTCCGAAAGAAGATCAACTGCAGCGCCGCCGCACCGTCCTAATGCCGAGTCACGACAGCAAAGCGATGGCTTTGGTGCAGCTTCTTCTCGACGAAGACCGCGCCACGGACGGTCTCGCCTTCAAGTATGCAACCGCTTCAATTCAAAAGCGCTAGCTATTGTTGCGTCTAGGCTCGTCAAGCAAAGGCCATTGTCCTCGTCAATGTCGTCGGATTTGGAAGTGGCGATCGCCGACGTCTTTCCAGCGTGGTCGGTGACGCACAGCGAGTCGACGCATGAGTGGTGCTGTCTCCGCGTCAAGCTCACAGAAGACTGCATTGTGCTACTCGTCGTTATCATCGAGCACCCGATCGAGCCGTATCAGTACTGGCCGTGGCTGCGGCTTCTCGGCAGTCTTGTGTGCCAGCTCGTGGCCCACACCCTTGCGATGGAAGCCCTTGGTGAAAAGTACAGTCAGCAAAAAATGCATTTTCTGTCGGATGCGAACGGCGTCGGCATGGACCTGCTTCAGCTGACGCGCGCAACCGAGTCGGCGACGTCACGCGCGGCATTTGCTCAAGTACGTGTCGCATCCGTTATGGTATGTCACGATGTGTCATCTCTCTAGATGGCCGCCGGTCACGTCAAGGTCATGCTTCACGCTGCCCGCGTCGAGTTGCAGTGGCGCACAACCGCAGGTGATGCTGTGTTTTCAGAGATGATGACCATTGAAAGCTGGTGTAGAGGACGCCGAAGTAGCCGCTGCGATCGCTGTCCATGCCACGTTCGTCCGGCGGTCCGAGAAGAGCGTCTCGATCGTCCTTCGGTCTCCAGACGACAATCTGGTTGGTCTGTTGAACATTGACGCCTTTGACGTACGGTGAAGGCAGCTTGTCATGGGCGCTGAGTGACTGACGTAGACGTCGTTGGCCAAGACGACAGGTCTCTGGGACCAGCTGGCGTTTGTGATGGGGCTTGCGTACAAGCAATGGACGCTGCAGCACGCCCTTCAGGATGCCGAACACTCGATTTTGGCCAGAAATGACGCCTGCCAAGCGCTCGAAGCCGCGCAAACCGACGTAACGCGTGCACTGCGCTCCCACACCCTTGTAAAAGGCCTTTTGATGCGGATGGAAACGAACGGTGCGCGTCTAGGACCGCGAGCATGAGACGCGTGTCGTGACCCACGGCTTGCAAGAGCTTCTCAAGCTGCTCCAGGCTGCGCCCAGCGACTGGTCGAGTGACGTACGTACAAACAAAAGGGTTGCAGACGTATGCAATACGAATCGTAGAAACTGTGCAAAGCCATCGGTGCGCTGCCAACGATCCACATGGTTAGTTTGCTTTGTGCCGGCGACGACTACTTGAAGCTTCTCGCGGTTGTGGGCGCTGCAGTACGAGACTGACGTCGTCTCCACTATGATCACAATCAAAAATTTCCCGTAGAGAGGCCCCGCAACGACGTATCCCGGACACCTCGGCGTTGCCGGGCTCGCTCTGCAGTCCGAGTCGCCGGTCGTGCTCGCTGCGAACGAGCTCGCGTCTAGTCCTTACAATGCCGACGTTGACGGCTTTCTCGATGTCGACGTCCCTTACCAAATGCTCGTCAGTGTCGCGGTGAAGCCAGCATCGCTCGATGTCCCGCCAATGGTGCTAGTTGTCCATGCGACCACAGGACCAGGTACATGCGCCGTCTAGTTGCACGCAATGTGTGACAGCAGTTGATAGCTACGTCGGCCACAGCGCCCGTTTGGACACTTATGACGTCGCTGTTGCAAGCCATTCTGCGCCTTGGTGTGGTGCAAAAAGCCACAGACGCCCGCGTCGCAGAGCACATAGAGAAGCACGTTGAAGTCGCCAAAGAACGCGACGCGCTGCTGGACCAAGTCCACGACCTGCAAGGTACTGGCCTCCAAGTTGTTGTACAAAACTGCACTAAAGCGGGGTAGACCACGTGCGCGACCGCGTCCAACTCCTCAACTTTCAGCAGATTTTGCTCTCGCTGCAGCCCGATGCGTTGGCGTCAACGTCGCTTCCCGACCTCTCCATGGTGCCGTAAACAATTGTTGACAATATTGTCGTCGAAGCAATATTGGACATACTAGAGGACAACGCAAGCGCTAACGACAATGGTGCCACAGTCGCTTCTGCAGCTCTACTGGTGCACGCGCGAGCAGTTCTTTTGGGTCGACCCTCTTGATCAGTCGCTCAAGCAAATGCCAGCATCGGCCTTTGTTGATCATGACGTAGCCATATTCTTTTATTTGTACGAGGCTGAACATTGGAGTGAATCTAGACGCAGCGCGCTATTCTCAGTGGCGCCACCGTGCAGACGTACAACAGCGCGACGCTCGAACACAAGCTGCTCGTGTCACTCCAGAGCCAAACGACCAATTACGTGCTCGGCCTGCTTCAAGCGTCGCGCTACGAAGCCGCCTTCTCGGCCTTTGAAGTCGACCTCCTCGCCCAATTTGCCAAGTACGTCTGTTTGTCATCAACCTCGGAACGTCACAAGAACGGAGTCTAGGTTTCTTTCCAGCCATGTTCAGCGGCTCGTCGAATCCGACATGGCCAAGGACGCAGCATCGCGCCGGCAGACGTCACGTCGCCTCTCGACGGTGGCGTCGCGTGCGTCCAGCGTCACACAGCCAAAACGATCCAGTTTCGCGACCACCGACCACCCGCAGTTGGAAGCAGTCTTTCCCGCGGCTCCTGTCACCGTTGACGCCCTTCCTCCTGCCGAATCCTACCTCGAAGGCCTTTTAGGTACTAGTACATTGCTTCGAGCCGTGCTGCATCGTACTGGGTAGGACTCTCCACTCTCGCGCAGCTCTCGGCAGCGGTGACGGGAAGCCTATCAAAGAACCCGCTCTGGGCGGTTGATGGGGTCCATGCTTCGTTTTACACTTCGAATGCAGAAGAAAAGCCAGCACTCGTTGCGTGGTTTGAGGGCCAAGTGCGACTCCAAGCACTCGATACGACCATTCTGTCGGTTCCGTCCGTGCACGACGACGACCGCTGCCGACGCGACGCTGCCCTCTGGAAGAAGCACGCGACCGAGAGCCTCCTCCTCTTTGACGTGCGCGTGCAGAGCGACGTCGCGACTGTCCTTCTCCAGTCTCCGACGCTCAGCTTTTTTGATGACGTCGCTGACGCTGTCGTGCGCGATGAACTTGCCCCCGCTTTGACCAAGGTGTTTGCGGCCGTCCTGTCGACGACCGCACTCGCAACAGCGTCCGCTGCCAAAGAAGCCTTGTACAGCGAAGTGCACACCCAAGTTGACGACCTTGTGGCGAAATGCGCATCTATCTCGGACGAGTCACGGGCCATGCAAGCGTGCCTTGGCTACCTCGCTGAACTGTATGCAGCCGACGACGAGGCGTCGGTGCGCAACACGGCACGGGACCACCTCCAGCTGCTCTTTCCCTTGTACGACGTTGTCATTTCGAGCGAGAAGAACCGCCTACACGCGCGCTGGTGCATGCCATTGGGCCATAATCTCTGCGTGTGGCTCAGTAATGGCAGTGACCCCGCCACAGTGCCGGGGCCGTGGACGCACGCAAACGAGACGATCTGGCTGCAGTATACGACGGCGCTGCGTACCGTGCTCCAGCGTGTGCTCACTGCCAAAGCTGAAAAGGAAGTACAGCTAAAGACACTCCACTCGCTGCAAAAGCGAGAGCGCGACGGTATGCGGGCGCTGCAAGCCGAGCTAGATGCGAGCCAAGACACGATCCAGCAGCTCCAGGCCACGATCGATGACCTTGGCGCCCGTGAGGCTCGGCACCGCGATCTCAAGGCTGCTCAAAAGCAGTCCTATCGACGGGAAAAGGAGCTCGAGCAACAGGTAGGGCGACTAGTGGTCTGTTGAGCCGACTGATATCGATGCTGTGTAGCTCGTACAGCAAGCGATGGAAATCCGCGCTTTGCGAAAAGAAGCGAAGCGCCGCATCGGGTCGAACGTAGCGGCTATGAGCCATGCCCGAATACGCGATCTCGGCCAAGAGCTAAAGGAGCTCGCCACGCTTGAAGCAACCCAAGTCGAGAAGCTCCAGGCATCGACTAGGCGGTCCTTTGAGACCCAAACTTGAAACTACAACATTATTCTTCACATGGTGCTATCCTGCCGGTGTACTATCGTCGGTCTCGGCACGTCGCGCGGTTGCGATCTGCATCTTGACCAACTCGGGAGCTGGGAGGAAGGAGGCTGTGGGCTTGAGACGCGCCGACTGCGGCCGCGTCGGTGGACCCAGCTTGACCGAGGAGCTTCCCGCCTGTCAACCAGGCATAAAGGAAGCCGTGAAGAGGCACTGAAGGTGACACTACCTCGGGCTTGCGAGGTCGTTTCGACGCTGCACTTCGTACGGCATCGCGCTTGGTGCCGGAAATGCGGTCGCCAACGGCTGGCGTACTCACGACAGACGAGCTTCGCACACCAGAGCTCGATTGCAGTCGCGGTGTCGGCTGCAAGCTAAACTGCCGCGTATCCGACGGCTGCAACGGTACCGTTTGGCCTTTGTCCAAGACATAGCAAGGGGCAGTCTCGAGCGGCGACATGGCTTCGATCTCGAGTTTGGTGGTCTCCAGGGCGACGACTGGTTTTCGCAAGCTCTGAAACAGAGCCTGGAGCGACTCGGAGCGCTCCAGCGTGGCGTCGTCCGTCTCTTCCACGGGTTGTTCTTGTCCTGGGCACACCGGTGGCTCTTGACGACTCGTAGTACCCGGTAAGGTTGCGTTGGCATACAGCAACTGGTTGCTCACTGTTGTACAAAATGTGGATGGGCGTAGCCAATATGGGATGTGTACGTACACCCTGGGGGCTGGAGTCGGGGGCCCGCAGCACGTGCCGACTTTGGTCGCGTCCCACACGACACGTTGTCTCTTTTGCTGGGACTTGTCGTCGGGCCCTAACCCCAGTGCTTAGAAGGGGTAGGGTCCAACACGGTACCGTGATTTTGACGCCGTCAAAGCCCAGCGTGCCGCGCGCAATGCGCGTGAGTAGCTTATCGTGTTGTTGTGTGTTTTTTCGAATATGGTCGACTGCATCGTGGAGCTCGACGCGGATCGTCTCCATGCGGTGGACCAGTTGGGCGTGGGCCCCCTAGTGCATTGGTATGTAGATTTTGACGTGGACCCAGTCGTAGAGCTGTACTTTGAGACTCCCAATCGCGTCTTGCACGTGCAGTCGCGTTTGCGCCTACACCCATTTCCGTATATTAGACATCAAATATAAGCGTCGGAGTGTTTTAACCAGTTGGTTGCCCATGCCCATATCGACCTTCTCGCGCTGTTTTGCGCAGTGGGCTGCGTCCGTATGTAAGCGCTGAAGCGCCTCGGACGTGACGCTTGCATTCGTTTCAAGCATCTCCTCGACATGGTCGACGCGGGTCTGAAGTGCGTCTACTTCCGAGCGCACGAGGACCATGGTGGCGGCGACAGCTTCCATCTTGGTTGCAATTGCGTCCTGCTGCGTCTGAAGGACTTGCGTGTGCTATCACAGCCGAGTGGATGACGTTTCTTAATCAAATCCAAGAAATGGTGTACCTCGCGGATGCTTTGGCCAAGGCGCGTTTCGACAAAGTGTTCGAACGCGGTCATTTTCTCGTCGGCTTCGCTCCGCAGCGCGCACTGGAGATAGGCGATTTCGGTCACGAGCTTGTTGGACTGCTGCTTCTCGACAACGTTGAGGCTGCGTTTGAGCAGCTCGACTTCCGATAGGATTGTTGTGGGGACTGATGGTTTGGGCATTGGCGGTGTCGCGTGGAAGGGGTGGTGTTGGTTGAGCAGGGTTGCGCACTTGGTCGTCCAGTGACTTAGCTCGTGGAGCTGTGAGATGACTTCGCCCATGAAACGAGGCATGTCGTAGGGTTGAATGAGCGCCGTGCGCACGACGATCGGGCACCGGTACCCTTCGAGCTGCGCCATGAGCGTCCGAATCAGAAAACACGGCTGGTCTTTTTATAGCAATCATCTTTTGTCAGCTGAACTGCATACATCGCACTAGCACCGTCGTAGTACACAAATCGGTGATGAAGGAGAGGCTTCGTCTTGCTGCGAGGCTTTTGAAAATCTACCGGTACAGCCGAGCAACATGGCTTCAAGACGCTGCAACTACGCATTGGCTTGCTTCCAGAGTCACTTGTGAACCCAGATTGTGCATACCTTGGCTCAGCCATCCCTTGTACTACTAGGCATACATGCGTGTGATGGCTTTCTCCAGTTGTCGACTTTCAATGGATGTTGTGACTTCCCAGTCGTTGTGGCGAGATGAACGTCAACACGGGTGATGAGGTTGGGGTCGTCCAGGTCAGTCGGTTTAGATAAGTACAATTTACACTGAGCTGGTCGTCGCCGCGGCTTTTCGACTCGAAAGGCCACCGACGTGGTAGGTCCATGCATGGTGGGCGGCCCCTAGCATTGGATTGTTGTCTTCTGTCATGCAACAGGGCATTTTTGCGGAGCCGATTTTATCCGGACAGTTCTATCGGATATTCGGCGCGGCAAGCTGCAAGGTGAGCGAGGTGGATTGACATTCGGAGCTCAAAATGAAGTGTCTTGTTTTGTTCGATGTGAAAAGAAGGCTTCACATGGAGTCCAAAAACTCTAGAATGGTGCTCGTAGCGTGCCTACAGCGAGTACTGTGCGCCGTTCAAGTTCGCGGAAGCTGATACATTGATACATTGATACTAGGCTCAATGTATCAGTTCGCACCAACTTGAACGGTGCACAGCACATGCTGTAGGTTTGCTACGAGCATCATTCTGGAGTTTTTGGACTCCTGTGGTGTCTTCTATTCCCATCGAACGAAACTAGAGACTTTATTCCAAGCTCCGAATGTCGATCCACCTCGCTCACCTTGCAGCTTGCCACGCCGAAAATCCGGATACTATAATACTGTCCGGATTTTTCGAAATGCTTTCATCAGCGGCATAAAGGGCCCGTGCGGGGTGAGCTGATAGGAAAAATGCTTATCACCTCATGTATTGTTTCGCGACGGCCACGCGTTGGTCTACACAAAAGTCCGACAGCGCCACTAGCAGACAAATCCGTCTATCAGAGCCACCGATAGACAAATGGACGTTCTACACTGTCTTGATCGCGTCTGCTAACCATCCACGCCCTTGGGAGTACGAGAGGAATCACGACAGTGCCCAACCTCTTGATTCGCTTTCAAAAATACTTTGGAATTACAATGCCCCCAACCTCATTTCCGCGTCCACGACCACGTACGGTTTGTGTGGCGTGCTACTTGTACTACTCCAGCAGCATGTTTTTCGGCGGCCACGGCGAGTGGGCGAAGATCCCAAGCGTCGCACTCCAACCAGATCTCATTTAATGACAAGGCGCTTTGTGGTGTTAACCCGAACAAAGCTATCGAATGCTCCACGGCAGCGTCGACCTTGCCCTCGATGTTGACGTGGTCGGCGCCCATCACGCACACGAACTCGTGGACGGCTCTTTCGGTCAGCAACGGCGTACTCTACGCCATTGACAACACCGCAGCCCTCTGCACCGCCTCCATGAGCGCCCGCTTGCAGATCGATACGAGGTTGAGTATCGATCTGCTAGGACGCTCACGGAGGCATGCACCTATATATATATGCACCTGCGCGCGCACGGTCGACGTCGGAACGGGCCGCCCATCTGCATCAACCACATCGCACGTTGGGATGGATGCGCAGGCGCGTTGGCGTACCTGGCGTCGTCGCGCGTAGGTAGAGCGTCGGCGCTGCGTACGTGGGGCTATACACGACGTGAGTCATGGTCTGGCCGTCACACTCAGCCTCGCCGGTGCTTCTTGAAAGATCTCTTTTGGCGCCGGAAACATCCGAATAACCAACGGCAAGACCGGCACGGTTTTGAGTTTTGAGTTTTGTGCTTGAGTTTCAGTGGCAACGGCGAGACGGCAAGACAAGAATGGACCAAAGCACTGCCCTAGCTGCCACGTCGGCGCTTGCTATATCAACCCGTGTGTGCTATGGATGCCTCGCTGCCTAGGTAGCGTATATTAAAACGACCCTGCGCGGCGTGCTTGCCACGTTGAAGTTGACCGTTGGCACTTTTGAGTCTTGAGTTTGAGTCGGGTTGAAATTTTGCAATGCAGTTGGCAAATCCCAATTTGCCTCGTCCAGCTCAAGCACCGAAGAAGCACAAGATGACCGAGACCTCGTTCCTGGCCATGAGCCCCGACGTCCTCGTCCGCCTCGTCCAGTGCATGGCCTCGCCCGCCGACGTCACTGCTCTTCTACGGGCACTCCCGCTTCATGCGCTCCCGGCGCCGCTCGCAGCGCTCCGCGAGCTCCTAGCGCGGCAATGCGAGCAGCACCCGCTTTGGCCGCAGCCCTGCCTCGACGACAGTATGGACGCAGCCATGATGGATCTCGTGCTGGCCGCGATGCCATCCTTCACGACGATCCGGGTCGGCAACCTCGTCGCGCTCCAGCAGCATCTCGCGACGCGTTCTGGGCCGACCATGAACCTTCTCGGGTTTGCAGCGCAGTGGGGACACAAGGTCGCATCCGTCACGGTGCTGAGCGAAGAGCTTGGTGGCGGAACAGACGTGCTCGGCAGCGTGCTCGAGTTGTGCACGGGCCTCCACCACGTTGAAGTGCAACCCCGCGATAAGCCAGAGCGAATCATTCGCGCGATCACGACGCGCGCGCACCACGTCCGCCGACTCGATTTGTTTGCGGACGACGGCGACTGCTTTGACGTTGACGACGGCGTCGCGCTTCTTGGGCCGTGGCTGCGAACGGGGTATGCGACCCATTTGTCGCTGTGGCGATTCGAGACGGAGGACAATGACATGTTGGCGGCCGCGCTGGCGGCGACACCGACGCTCCAAAGCCTCGAATTTGTCCTTGCCGACGGAGTCATCAGCAGCCTCACCTCTGGACCTCGACTCACGCGCCCGTTGACGCGTCTCCGCGTTCGAACGTCGTCGATCGAAGGACTGCGCCAGCTTCTGCACCGTCTCGACCTCTCTGTGATGACGCACCTCGACCTTGAAGTGTTTGCGTTTGGCGACAGCAGCTTTCTCGCAGCGGTGCTGCCACGACTGCCGCGTCTCGAAGAGATCTCGCTCGTGTGCACGAGCCTCGCCGACACGTCTGCCGTCAAGCAGGCAGCGGGTCCGTCGTCCTTGCGGGTCGTGACGCTCAACGTCTTTGAGGCGTCGTCTGGCACACGCCTTGCGCTGCTCGACTGGATCAGCACGTCGCGCTGCCTCGAGTCGGTCACGTGGGGCTTCTGGTCGTCGTTTAGCGGCCGTGAGATGGGCCGCGTCGGAGGCGCGTTCCGGCGCTGGATCGAAGCCGGCGTCCATTTTGTGCGTTTTACGCAAGCCGAGGGCAACGACCTCTGCATGCGCGAGCTCGCGACGGCGCTCACTGTCGCGACGCCTCGGTTGCCGCTGCGATTCGAGCTTGCCGACCAACGACTCGAGGATGTCGCGGCATTGGACGGTCTCTTCAAGGCCGTCGCGATGCGCCCTGGCGTGACCGTGTCCATGCCGTTTGGTGGTGGCCAGAGTCCGCAAGTTCATGGCGCGGTTTTGCACGAGCTTGCGTCGCAGCACGGTCTCGGCCTCGAGCTCAAGGACAATACGTTGGTCGTGTCGAGTCGCATCGCGTAGCAGTTCTTGACCCAGTGACGATCTTGAATCATGCTGCATCTCGTTTTATAAGCTCTGCAATTCAAGCCAAGCTGCGCCACGGTGGTACGCGGTGTAGGTGTCTCAGTAGTATAGCGCTCTGCCTGCGTTGTATTTGGTTGAGCAATATGTATAAAACACTTGATGCTTTGGAAAATTCCCAAAGTATCAAATGTTTTATACATATTGCTGCGTTTTAAACATGGGGTCCACGGAATTCGTGGCATGCACACCGTCGCGGCGCACGTGCTCTGCTCGAGTCGCTTGCTTCCGCGCATCTGCAGCTACCAAAGCGACGCGCTGTCAACCGATGGCCCACTGCGCTGCCGCAGCGTCCGGCTTGCAGCCAGCTACGGCTACGAGCCGCAAGCCGACGACGACGACGACGCAGCGGACGCGGCGACCTTCCAGCGCTGGCTTGCGCGCCATGGCACCGCCGCGCTTCCATTGCTCTGCGCGCCGCATCTCTTTGCGTACGCGCTTCGTTGTGGCGACGTTCATGTTCTTCAGTGGCTCGTCAACCGCGAGGCTGTGTTCTGGAACAAGACAACGCTCGTTCTCCATGCAGTCGGGTGTCGCGCGTGCCCTTGCGCCTCCGAGCAGCTCGGGCCCGCAATGACCATCCGCGCCTCCGACTGCGTGCGTCGTGCTGCGACAAAGGGCCATGTAGAGCTCTTACGCTTCCTCTTTGACTGCGGCTTTGACATGGTCGACGTCTGGCGCGCCGTCTGTTTTGGTGGGCATCTCGACGTCGCCCGCTTTGTCGTTGAGCATCGTCTTGGCGTTTGGCCCGACGCACTTGTCAACGATGCTGCTGAGAACGGTCATTTCGAGCTCGTGCGATACTTCAACACGCTGCGTGTCGATGGCGTGAACTCGTACACACTTGCGCTGGCCGTCCGGCACGGCGACCTACCGACAGTGCAAGCGCTCCTCACACACCCACATCTCAAAGATCTTTCTTTCAAGACAGCTCTGTATGACGCCATATACCACCGCCGCCTGGAGCTTCTTCAATGGCTCTGCCAGCAGCCCAATGCGCGTCCCTTTTTGACCGGCGCCTTGGAAGTCGCCGCGTACTGCTGTGCGCAAGCTGCTGTCCAGTGCCTCCGCGACGAGCTCTCCAAGGTCCTGCGCCATCAGCGCATCACGTCCGTCCTCGTGTCCAAGGAGCTTCTCGGTCTCGTCACATCGTACCAACCCGGCTTTGATACGCACACCATTGGTCTTCTCGAGCTCTGTCACCGCCATGCGATCTACGAGACGCCGCATCAAGTACCCGGGATGGCTTCGTACGCAGCGTACCATGCACTGTTTACGGCGTGGCGGGCTCGACACGACAAGCATGATTTGCACATTCTCTGCCTCCCGCATCTCTTCGCCTACGCCATTTCCTACGGTAACATGGAGGTCGTGCGCTGGCTAAGCCCGCGCCTTGTCATAAGTCAACGGCTCGAGCTTCGCTGCGAGAAGGCGCATCAGTGCGTCCTCTCGGCGAATCAGCTTGTCCGAGACGCGGTGGTCTACGCCGATTGCGTCGCCCACGCCGCCGAGTCGGGGCATGTCGAGCTCCTACGGTTCTTGAACGGCCTCGGCTTTACGATGGAAAAAGTGTGGCATCGGTGCAGCTACTTTGGCCACGCGAACATTGCCCAGTACGCGCATGCGCTCGAACTGGACGGACACCTGCCCCGGTACGTCTACGACGCCACGTTGGGCGGCCATGTCGCTCTCGTGCAGTTCTACCACGAGCACAACTACGCTGGTTTTACCGAAAAGACAATCTGGGCCGCTGTACACAGTGGTCGCGTCGACATGGTCGCCTTCATCTTGAGACACCGCGACGAAGCCAGTGTTCGCGAGGCCCTCTTGACGGCGGTCGAGACCGATCGCGTCGATATTCTCAAGTGGCTCTGCGATGAGCCCGATGCAAATGGGATGCTCGACACGGCACTGCAGCAGGCCTGCCTCATGCGAAACCATGCGTGCATCGCGTACCTCGTCGACGAGCGGCGCATCACAGCGTCTCGTACGACAACTCGGCTCTACCAACGCTATGTACAACGCCCGACATGAAGCTTTACGGCTGTCGCATTGGAGCATTCTTGGAAGGAATGCATGGCGACGACGTCATTGTCACCTAGTCGATAGATAAGAATATATAAACGAGTGTGTAGACGTGTACAATATGTCTTTTAGTCGTTATTTATCTTTACAAATTCGGTTATGAGAAAATGCAAGCGCAGTGGCCGATCGAGGATCGAACCCTGTCCCAGTGCCAAATCTATTTTTAGTACATGTGTGTGTTTTATGTGGTAAATATACTACACACAATTTACACAGCATGTGTGAAATCCACGCCGCAATGCGTCCTGAACAATCGGTTCGAGTCGCAGCCTGGTATTACGCATTAGGGTAGCCTAGAAGCATCAGTGTAGCAAGGTGCAGCTCTTGCGGTATCATGTTTCTCATGCTTCCAGTTGTACCGGTTTCGTCGGTCTCGCTCCGCATGTATTTCTCACGGGGCGTAAAAACACGTATTTTACACTCGGGGTCCGGTCCGATTTCCGGACCGGCAGCATCTTCTTCGCCGGCCAGAATGGTCGACCCGACGAGCATGGGCATCATTGGCGTTGCCGAGGAAGACGAGATCCGCGGGCTCTTCATGAACGCCCACCTGAGCGACGTGCTCCTCCTCTTCCCTCCGTCGGGCGGCGCCGACGCGGCCATGAGTGTGCCTGCCCACCGGCTCTTGCTGTCGCTGCGCTCGGGCGCCTTTCGCACAGCCTTCCTCGATAGCTCGACGAGCATCACCAACATCGCGACCGGCTCCAAGCGTCTTCGTCTCCCGCTCAAGATCGTCGTCCAAGACACCTCGTACGCCATCTTCAAGGAGCTCCTGCGCTATCTCTACACGGGCAAGATCCAGGCCACGCCATCATCGGACAGCTTTTGGCTCGACTTGCTCCAAGCCGCTGCTCGGTACAGCATAATGCTTGCAAACCACCTGCTCATGCGGTCAGTAGGTATGACGTTCCGCGGTTATGCATCTTGTGCATCGAGGCCGAGGCGCCCAACCACAAGTTGCACCTCATGGAGATCCTCAACATGGTCGACTCGGACGTCTTTCATGTCATGGACAGCGCCAGCCCGGTGCGTTGCGCCATGCGTCGCCTTGTCGATGAGTGCATGCGCACGATCATGACGATGCCGGACGCCGAGATGCAACAGTACGCGATCAACGTCTCCTTCCTGCATCATTCGCTGCGTAGGCTGCTGCAGCTCGCGCAATGCTCCACCGAGCGCCTTCTCTCCATCTACCGGCAACGCACCAGCGTGCCTCTCGTCCTTGCGATTCAACACCAAAACCTCCGCGTTGTCGACGCGCTCTTGGTTCACTGAGCGCTCCAATATCTTGTCTCATACTCTGTCTAGTCGGATGAGAACGACATGACCGCGCTGCTCGCACAGGCGAACGACGCTGGTGTGCTCCCGCTGGTGGCCGCGCTCCAGACGCAGAACGAAGCCATCCTCCGACGCGTGCTTGTGCTCCCGACGCTCGACCACATTCTCATGGAGAACAGCATCCAGGGCTGGTTCCTCATGGCCTGCGCAAGCGGGAACCGCCTGCACTGCGAACTGCTCGTGCGCGACCACGGCGCCGACGTCAACCTCATATCGACGCTCGCCGATACGCATGCGTTTGGGCGGCAGCAGACGCCGTTGCACATTGCGAGGTATTTGTGGGCTCTCTCGGTGCTTGCTGAGCAAATAATGCTATTAGTCACTTTGGCCATGTGGACATTGTGGCGTATTTATTAAGCTGCAACGCCGTCCCCAACTTTCAAGATTGCGACGGCAACACGCCGCTGCACGTTGCGAGCACCGTCGTACGTCGTGTATCTGCACTCTTGTCAATGCTCACCGTGGTGAAGGCGGTCGCCGAGGCGCTTGCCGACAAGTGCAACCCCAACATCCCCAACATGCGTGGTCAAGTGCCCATGCACGTCGCTGCGAGCCGGTACCTTGTGTCTCTTACGGCGACGTTGAGTGAATGATAGCGGCGACATTGGTATCGTGAGTCTTCTCTTCCAACAAGGCGCCGACCTCGATGTCCTCGACGACCAGGGCCAGGTACTTTAGCTGCTTGCGATTTAGCTCAACCCTGCGTAGACGCCTTTTCATATGGCGGCCGCCCACGGCCATGCGCCCGTGGTTCTTATTCTGCTCAAGCTCACGGAAGATCGCGCGAGCGCAGTCAGTGCGAGTCCCGACAGCATGGACGCGATGCCTGGTCCATCGTTTGACATCAACGCCGTCGACTACAAGAGTGCGTGGAGGATGTGCTTAGGAGACGGAGCTGACGACGGTATGCAGGCAACACGGCGCTCAACTTGGCCGCGATGGCGCCAAAAGACCGATGCGAGAAGATTCTTCAAGTGCTCTTGGAGAACGGAAGCGACCCGAACATACCCAACTGGTTTGGTATGCACACGCCGACGACAACGATTATTGGTCAACGCGTGACGTAGGCTACACGCCGCTGCATACGTTCTGCGCGCACCACACGGGGCCCGTCTCTGTCCTTGATATGTTTGTACGACCTCCTTTCCGACACTGCCGAAGCCTCTCATGCGACGCACGTAGCGGGAACATGGCGCCGACATTCAAGTGCAGAGTCTGGACGGAAGCACGCCGTTGCACTTGGCCGTGGGGACAGCCAGTGAGGCGATCGCAGTCGCTCTAGTGCGAGCGGGAGCGCCGGTTTACGTCCAGGACCTCGTCGGTACGCACTCATTACGAGGTGGATTTGCATAAAAATGGATGTACCGTAGGCCGGAGCGTCGTCAACCTCGCCGAGAGCACGTCCCAAGGCGTCATGGTGGTCCCGATCCTCAAGAACGTCAACGTGCCGCCGCCGTGGGTGGCCGACGACACGGTCGTCGAGTGCATGTCGTGCAGCCAGTCGTTTGGCATGGCCATGCGCAAGCACCATTGCCGCCACTGCGGGCGCGTGATCTGCTACCGGTGCTCGTCCAACCGGATTCCGTTGCCCAAGTTTAACCAGCCGTCGGCCGCGCGCGTCTGCGATGTGTGTTTTGACGTGCTCTCGTTCCGGAAGCTCATGTAATAGCCTCGTTTGGGTTGTCATGTGACGCGACCTGTGACGAGCACTGCAGTTTGGCTACTTATTCGGCAGCTGCCGACCAGACGCATTAGGCACTTCAACGTCCCACTCTCTCGCTTCGTCCCACTTCCTCGGGCTTGCGTTTGTTGGCGTTGTCTATGGTCGTAGGGATTGCAGCGCAGTTCGTTGGTGAGGTCGCCTAGTTTGCTGTCAGCGTCGACAGTTTGGATCGCGTGTGCCGTGTTTGGTATCAACTTATCAAGCTTATTCCGGGTCGATTTGAATCACCCGCCACGGTGGTGCAGCCGACGACCGAGGCGGGATGCGGGTATGGGAGGCAAGCCTTGGGTCAAGCCTTGGGTCGTCACGGAACGTGAGCCTGACGGACCAGAGCGACGGACCAGATCCTATTTTGCATGCGATGGGGCCGTAGAAACAACGAGCGGGAGCACACGATACTCGTCAAATTCGAATCTCGAGTTTGCAGTTGGGAATTTGCGGAATGCTGGCAACAACGTGGTGGCGCGCCGCAAGCCAAGGCGATGTCAAGCGTCTGGGTCGTGTGTTGGCCCTCGAGCGTGACGAAGGCTGGGTGCATCGGACGCACTTTGGCTACACGGCGCTGCATCTCTGCGTCTGGGGCGGCCACGTCGCAGCAACGGCGTTTCTCTTGAGCGCTGGCGCCGACCCGAAGGAGCATGTGCACAAGCCCTCGGACGATCACGTGCATGGCATCTCGTCGCTGCACTTGGCGACGCGCGATGGCCACGTCGACGTGGTGCGTCTCCTGTTGGCGTCTGGTGCTGCGACCGACGAGCGCTTCCTTGGTCGCACTCCGCTGCAAGTCGCATCCGAGCACGGGTACTTTGAGATCATCGAGCTGCTCGTGCGCCATGGTGCTGCCATCAACGTTCAGGATACGGTCGTCCTTTGTGTTCGGATTTGTCTTGTCTTACACAGTGTTGCAATAGAACGGCCGCAGCAGCCTGCACAGCGTGGCGGCGTGGGGCTATGCGCGCGTCGCCCGGCTCTTATTAGACCATGGCGCTAGCGTGCACCTCTTTGATGCGGTACCCTACGTCGTCCACGGGTCTAGACATACCTCAGCTTGTTTGATTTGAGTAGAAGGGCACCAGCGCGCTGTTTGCGGCCACAGAGAGCGGCGATGTTGCCACGACGAAGCTCCTTCTCGACACGGGTGCACGCTTGCACAATGTCAAGTCGCCGGTAGGAAGATTGCTGCGATGTTCAATGGCTTAGCCCGTGGTAGATGACATTGCATGGCGTTTTTGCCGACGCACTGGAACGCTGGATCCTTCAATGCAAGGACCATGGCGCACTCCTCGACCTCGTCGGACGACTCAACGATGGTGGTCCACTGGCGGCGCTCTCGGTGCTGGTGCTCAACGGCTTTGTGCTCGAAGCCTTGCGCTTCGTACTTGCTGTCGGGTTGCACCCTACGCACCAGACCACAGTACGTTGTAGGGAAGGATGATGATCCTGATACGGTGCGTAGTTTTTGCGCGCGCTAGCTGCGTGGGCCATGGACCACAACCAGCTAACACTCGTCCAGTTCTGCCACGACTGCGGCGTCGAGTTGTTGATTTGACAAAAAAGAAACGTATTTACATCCATTATGATGTTGCTGGTAGTACACTGTAGTACATAGCCTTCTTACCTACTCATCTACCACAGATTTCACCTCGGAAGGTGGACATTCGACGGCTTCCTTCGGCGCCGTGCTCTTGATTCAGGGCGCGTGAAGTGGGATACAGTCCACTAGCGCGCACGGAATGATGGCCAAGGATTTCAAGGCGCGACGTCCGCTCGGCTTGACTTGAAGTGCGATCAAGAAAGGGTTATCGAGATTCCTCGCGCCATTTTCAACATTTCAGCCAATCACAGGATGGCAGAGAACGAGTTCGTGACAAGCCAAGCAAGCGAGCCCAGACAGCAGGGATGGTCCCAGCGCTTCCGCAACACCTGCTCGAGGCGATTGCGTGCTACATTGAGAGCACCTACGCCGCTCTTCGCAGCGCCCGATGCTGCCTAATGAGCCCATCGGCCCGAACGAGTACCTTGAGATGCTGTTGCCAACGGCCAACGTTGTTTTAAATGATAAACCCACTCGCACAGCTCAGGTTCTGGGAGCCTACTAGTAGGTACTCGACTACATGTAGATCAAGTACTTTCACCATTATTCACCCCTGGGCTCAGCGAGCAACCGGATCTGGAATCAACCGGATGTCCGGATATCATGGCAAGAACAAGAACGACATCAAGCGCAAGTTCAACCATGGTGGACGCGGGTTTGACCCCAACCAAGG
>NW_008246082.1:318442-321638 GCF_000281045.1 Saprolegnia diclina VS20 | reverse complement strand
CTAATAGTCGTCGTACGCCGCTGCGTACGTATGGGCATCCGACGCCGCTCGCGCAGCAGCGACGACATCAAGGCGGTCGGCAAACGTCTTGTTGAGGAGGTGCTGCAGATGCGTCGTTAGAACCGCATTGGTCACCATATCGAGCCACCGTAGCAGCTGCGCAACGTGCTTGGTAGGGTCCACGGCCGCGAAATGCACAAAAAGCGTGGCAAGGCCCCAGTCGGCGACACCCGACTTGAAGAGCACGCGTTGTTCGAGGCCTCCGATCGCAGGTTCCACGATCGAAGATGTCGCGCCCGTCTCCAATAGCTCCGCCGTCAGTGCCTCGATACCCGAGCCGACGTGGATGTCAAGGCAGTTGGCCGCATATGCCTGAGCGATCATCTCGGTCTTGAGCAAAAGGAGCGGTGACGCGGTGAAGTCGTGCGACTGCGTATGAACCCACTCGATAAGGAAGACGAGGTTGTCGATAGGATCCCTTGGGTCGAGACAATAGGGTAGGAGAATGCGCAGCATGGCGAAGCTCCGGCGACGAATGGACGCGCGTGCAACGTCCCGTGGCTGCCCGACGCCTGCTTCAAGGAGAAACGAGAGGGCGTCGAGCGACTCGTTGGTGCGCACGATAACCTCGAGCAAGAAGTCCTGGCGCATCTCGGGCTGCGTCGCCCAGAGCGCAGCAACTGCATTGAAATCTTCCTTTGCGAGCGCCGTCCGCACTTCGTCCAGCGTCATATGCTCAAAATGGAGGCTTAAATTGTTGGGCGGGTGGTGCGGCGAGTGGCGGCGGTAAAACGCAGACACGTCCTTGGCGCCAAACGTGTGCACATCAGCTGTCCACGCTCCTGGCAGCGCAACGCCCTGGGCTACGTAGAGCTGCAAGAGAGCGAGCGCGTTGGGCTGGCGCATCGCCCGTACGACGCGGGAAACGTCCGTTGGAAGAGGATACCCCGCAGCGACGAGGAGCTCGACGATCGCAATGTGGCCGTTCTCGAGTGCACCGCGAACGGTACTATCCAGACTGCCACCGTCCTCTCGGTGGGCCAAGAGGTAGGCGACAACGTCGAGGTGGCCGTTGCTGGCGGCCAAGTCGATGGCGGCCGTCGAGTGCGCAAACGGCCCACGTTGCTGCAAGTACACAAAAATGATTAAGTTGCCGTTCGCCGCAGCCTTGTCCAAGACGTCGGAGGACGCACCTTCGTCCCGGTGGTCAAAGAGGAACCGGACGATATCGAGGTAGTCGCCGCCCACGCCTCCGTCGAGTGCGTCTGTGGTGCAGCCTTCGCAGCGATTTTCGTGAAGAAAAGCGACGACGTTGAAGTAGCCGTACGTGGCGGCTCTGTCCATCGCGTCGGTGGTGCAGCCTTCCGTACGGTGCTCGTGCAAAAAGACGACGACGTCAAAGTTGCCGGCAGATGCGGCTCTGTCCATCGCCACGTGCGTGCAGTCGGCTCCACGAGCGTGCAAGACCTCGACCAAAGACAGTGGGCTACTGCCGCTCACTGCGTCCAGCACACCCGACAAGGCCGTTGGCGGCGAGTGAGCACATAGAAAGGCCAGAGCTTGAAGCGCGTGCTCGTTGATCGCTGTGAGGATAAGATCTCTCCAGTTCCAGTCGCTTTGCCGATGGGCCCACAGTAATGCTACGACCGACGCGTCGTTCATGCACAGCGTCGAGCGGGGTAGCCACTCGTCTTGGCATCGCGACGGCCACCCGCCGGACGTGTCTTCAAAGTTGCGGTATAGCTGAGGCACACTTTCCTTCCGCTGCTCCAAGAGGTACGCCGCGATCTCGAGATGATGGCGCTGGCTCAATGGCTTCTTGGTACGCGAGGTCCGGTCGGCAGCGCAGGATGCGCCGAGTCGCAGGTAGATTGCCCTCTAGAATCGCAAAGTGCAGTGGAAAGCGAGGATCACGCGTATTGTGCTGGTTGAGATTGAGCTCGTCCGAGCTGAGGACGGCTGGCGGCGTCTCGTCGCTTGCGCGCTGGCGGTACGAGGTGTCGAAGTGCACTGGGTCGAGCCAGTAGACGCCGTGGTTGCCGCCCGACTCGAAGTCCACGAAAAGGTAAAAGTGCCGGAAGCGGGGCGCAATGTCTTCGAAGACACCACCTTGGTAGCCAAAGACCAAGGCCACGAGCTCGGGCTGGCGCAGTACTGCGTCGAGAAACGTGGTCAGGGTGCGAGCGCCAGATTGCTCTTTGCTCGTCAAGTACCCTTTCCAGATGGTGTTTGATTAGTGTGCGTTGTATATTTAATGGTGTTATAGTGTGCGAATTCAGTGGTGGTCACTTAACCATTAATATGCTTTTAACGAACAGTACTCTGGGCTGCACAGTGGCCTGCACGTTTTAGCGGACAGGGAGCCGTCAAATTCTCTTTCATGGATTTTTATTTTCCTCTCCAGGAGGTGTACTAGTACACAGGTACACACACTTTCGAGCCGTAAGATGCTCGAGAGCAACCTCAACGAGATCAAGAAGCACTTGTACTGCGCGAGGTCAACATTGGGTGCGCTGTGATAATGAGCCGTCCTCGTTGAAGGAAGCCACGGACGGATGGACACGAAGCGCGCGTCTTCAATTAAGAATGTTTCCTTGCGTTTTATTAGGATGTTATAGCGTCGACTCTCAGTGGTTACCGCGTCAACGCAGTGCGCTCGCGAGTTTCAACTGGGATCGTAAATTGCCCTGTCATCTCGGCTACGGTGATGGCATCAAGGAGGTGTACTAGTACACAGGTACACACACTTTCGAGCTCCTAATGAAAAGGATGATGTAGCGTGCGTCGGCATTCGGCGCTTGCTTGCCACGCAAGTCCAATCCTCGAGCAAGGTCCCCATTTACCTTTGACGAGTACGAGAGCCTCGGCCGAGACTCGCGCTCCCGCTTCGCGCGCCTCTTCTTGACCATGTAGTGGGGCTTATGTGTCGATCCAAGTCGACGGAGACGGTATGCTTGGAACACCACTCGAGCGTAGGCGACTCTACGATAGCGAGCTGCCTCAATACTCCGCAACCATATTGCCACGTCACGGATACTTTTTAGCCAATCAGATAACAGGGATTTTTAACGGGTGGCCTGTCCGTCAAATTCCGATCACAACAACACTAAAGCTGTCCAATCACAGCGAGGTATCGCAGCTCCACATCAGGATATGGGAATGTGCATCAACACCATCTCGAGACCGACGGTGCGAG
>NW_008246082.1:315251-317122 GCF_000281045.1 Saprolegnia diclina VS20 | reverse complement strand
CAAACGTGCTTGGTCATCTTGCGGTGAGGCCTTGACATCGTGTAGTGGGGCAGCTCTGACCAATTCTGAGATTGGGTATCGGTATCAATCGAGTGGTGTTGAAGGCTATGGCGTGACGCTTTACTGTGCAAGGAGGAGTATAGTGTCGCGACAGATGGGCACAGGGGCGACCCTGAATGGGCATGGATATGCCTTCGCATGCGAACGGTCGAGACGAGTGCGGTGCTGAGCGCGTGTGCCCCCGTCCTCGTACCCCTTTTCCATGGTGTGCGCTTTGATTCACCAATCTAAAAACACGCAAAGGATAACTTGTCGTAGGGTTTCCGCTACGCAAACCTTCGTAAATGGCCTCACCGACCGACACACTAACACTACAAGTGTACACTCACCATATTTGTGGCATTGAAAGCTCTGTGGTGCGCGATAAATTCAACGGACACCAAGTGCCAGCGTCCAAACAAGGCGTGGATTTAGCCAAAGCACAAAATAAAACAACTTGATATTGGTATGGACTTTTATTCGACTGATTAAAGTGACGTCACTTGACCGTTTACCATCCGGATATCCGGATATGGTCATTGATGTGGAAACAACCGGGCTGCTGCGGCGACAGTATGAAGCACGTCACGTAAAGACTGACAAACGGCCAAATTCTGACCAAGAAATCTCGAGCTATTTTTTAAAAAATAACCGACTATTTTTGTTTCATTTCGGCAATTATCGCATCTTTTTCTTGTAAAATCGAGTCGGGAATTCGTCTGTGACATCTGTACTTCTTGTGGGCATACTTCGTCAGCTCGTAGTCGCAACCCAAATGGTACGATTCGATGAAATGTCCGCATCGACGAAAATACTTGCGAATCGATGCCAACGGGACGCTTTCGAGGCTTTTTGGTACGCAAGTCTTGAGTCCTTCGAACGAGTAGTCGCAGTTGGCCCGAGCGTAGCGCTTGGCTGCCCCCCAGTAGGCTTCGATGGGATATTCAACTCTGTGAACGCGGCGTGCAACGGCGGCCAGGCCGCGGGCCCGACGTCCGAGAAGCGCAGCTGTCAAGAGATCTGCGGCCACGCGCACAACCCGTGGGGGGAGTGGTCGGTGTGCGACCAGACGACGGCGAAGCAGACGCGGTCGCGTGCGATCGTGAACCCGCCATCTACCGACCAAGCGCCGTGCGCCACGAGCGAAGAGCGCGACTGCGCCGTAGACTGCGTCATGGACGACTGGGGCGAGTGGGGCGAGTGCGACGAATGCACGGGTATCCAGGTCCGCAACCGCAAGGTGATTATCCCGATGCAAAACGGCGGCTACCAGTGCCCGGATACGCAGGAGAACCTGGCGTGCGCCGTCATGTGCATGGCGAGCGAGTGGACCCCGTGGAGCGCGCCGGACGACTCGTGCACGTGCAGCCGCACCCGGACTAGACCGGTCAACGGAGGACCCGCTTCGAAGCTGTGCCATAGCAAGGGTATACATCGCTTCGAAGTCGAGCCATAGCAAGGGCATCTATTCTATACGCTTGGTCATAGCTCCAGAGTCTGGTACCTACAAGCCGCCCGCTTCAGAGCTCGCCCAACTGCAGGTGTTAGAGCCCGAAGCGTCCGAGCAGATACCGGAGCCTTCCAAGCCGTCGCCTCAGAGCCAACGCCATTGAGACAACCGCTTTAGAACTTTCAAGCAAAGGTCCTTGTCGCGCGTACAACGATACAATGGCTCGCGGCGCACGTCGAGATGTTGATTGGCTCGCAGCTTGTGTCTTGGTGTCCATGGTCTTAGCATACACACGAAAAAGTTTATACGTTTATTGATGGCCTATCAACGACCGACGCAGGCCAATGCACGTTAGTGGGGGGTCGCTGCGATGCACTGCCAC
>NW_008246082.1:293523-315151 GCF_000281045.1 Saprolegnia diclina VS20 | reverse complement strand
ATATCGAACAAAACATACGACTCCATAAAAAACTTCAAACCACGTCACCACGCTGCCGAGCAACGACGCCGAGCACCTTTCATCCGGATAAGCTTCCGGATACATATGCACCGCCATTGCCGCTTCTATAAAAGCGCTTGACCACTTGAGGTCGACATTGATAACTCAATGTCGACATTCAAGATCAAGCGCAGCGACGGCAACAAGCTTTGCGTCAAGTAAATATTGGAAAATGCTGGGATTATTTTCAACGGCCCACTACAAGTCGCTAGTGAGGTTCACTAGGTGTTATTCCTGTGTGATTTTTCAGTGCATTGATTAGAATAAAATGGCATTTTCGAAACCACGCTATATGCGCGTAGCCACAACGCTGGGGTCATTTCAGTGGCCAAGGACATCTGTCTAGAATTATGAAGGCTGAGAGCGCCATGCATGGGCTCGCGTTGAATATCTAGACGAAATATGCTGGAAAAAAATCGTTGGCGAGTTATATATATGCTTGCAAGTCTTTGATAGCCACGCACGTTGGCATACGACCTCTCTAGAGCTAGAGAAAGCGCCCCTGAGAATATCCCAGCGATTGGTGAAAATTGCAAAAGATTCGATTCGGAATCGACAAGCCTCACGCCTGCCGTAGCGGTGCGTGGCCAAAATGTAGAAAGCAATGAAAAATGCTGGAATTATTTCCAGCACCTCGCAGCTTATTGTCTGACGCTATGGCGTATCGAATGTCGAGGGTTGCAAGCATGCCATATATCGTCGCTACACACGAAAAAGTTTATACGTTTATTGATGGCCTATCAACGACCGACGCAGGCCAATGCACGTTAGTGGGGGGTCGCTGCGATGCACTGCCACGACTGGTTTTCGTTCAAGACGCGGTCCGGCAGCGTGTGCTGCGTCGCGCGCTGCGTGAGGCACCAGAATGCGTTCACTTCGTGCCGCCAGCGCCAGACAAACGCCATTTCCAAATCGTCGAGGCAGTCGGCGTCGTCGATCGCCTCGAGTGCGTTGTACGACGTGATGACGATCGGCGTTTTGGGCTCTTCGGTCATCATGAGCGCAAACGTCGGAAGCCACTCGTCGTAGCCCCACACGCCAGCGTTGAAGCAAAAAATGGCCGACGGCGACAGATACATCGGGCCTGCAAGGTGCTCCGACCAGAGCTCCGACGCGTACACGACGCAGACGCTCTTGTCGCTGCCGGGGATCGCGCTCGTGGACGCTGTGCCATGTAGACGCTGCTCGACGTTAGGCCCAATGAGGACGAGCACGAGTTCTTCGTAGCCGTGGTCGGGCTGGCCCGCGCTTCCAAAGGCAGCGAGCAGCACCTCAAACACCTTGAGCGTCGCGGGCACGGAGGTTCCTTCGCGCTGATCCGCGCCAACAATGTGCAGCACGAGCTTCTTCTTGGTGGGCGCGACCGTCGTTTTGTGCTTCTTGTGCTGGACGCCGGGCGTGGACAAAAGCTTGGCGCGTTCCAGCGCCTTGAGGATCGTCATGGAGCGCGAGTGGGCATAGCTGAGTTCCTCGATGGGCGCGGTCTCCTTGAGCACGGGCGCGGCCCACCGGCTAAAGTCGTCCCAGGTGGTCGGCGGCTGCTGCCACATTGCAGAATTGCCGTCCTGCCACCTACCTCGCCTCCCATTGGCTTATTCGCTCTCATATTGGCCAATGGCGGATTTGAACGCCGTTGCCTAGGTTTTTTGCAGGTTAAATCCACTCTATATGGGTAAAATGCTTGCGGAAGTGGCATATTTGGCAAGATGAGCACGAAGCCGTACAACCCCAAGGTGCTCGTCGAGTGGTGCCCGTACAACAGCGCGCTCTTCGCGGCCGGCGCCGACTCGCTGAGCCTCTACGAGTGCCAGACGCAGCGCGAGATGGCGGGCAATGGCATGGACCTCATGGGCGTTGACGTCGACACGATGCTGCACAGCCTCCCGCACGTCACGACCGCCCGCCGCAAGAAGGATATCTTCCGCATGGTGCAAACCAACTCGGACATCGCCCAAGTGAAGAGCCTGCAGTGGTGCCCGCTGCCCCGCCAGCTCATCGCGGCCGGCGTCGGCGCGGGCAAGGTCATCTTGTCGGATTTTAGCCAGACCGTCGTCGAGCTCATGCCATCGCGCACGTCCGGAAGCTCAACGAACCTACTGCAGCCCATGCCGGGCCTCAAGTCGTCGCGGCCATCCATGCACACGCCGATTGCGTGCAACACGGTGGCATGGAACCCGCACAACCCGACGCAGATCGCCGCCGGGTTTGAGAAGGTCCGCGTCGACTGCTGCGCGTTCGTGTGGGACCTCACGACGCAAACGCCCATGACGTCGCTTGCCGCGGGCCCGATCCTCGCCGGTACGCACCCCGTTGCTGCTTCTAACCTCCACCAGGGTCCGTAGATCCGCCCCACTACGAGTCCAAGCAAAACCATTTTCAGAGCCGGTCCGGCGCCGGTAAACATCGACTCCACAGGCGTACCTACGTGGTCAAATAGGTTTTTCGTTTTTCACCAAGCCCATGATCACGCACGAGCTGTCGCACGCGGAGGCCATCGTGGCCATGGCGTGGCTGCCCTCCGACCCGTCGTACCTCGCGACGGGCACGGGCTTCAAATGGTCTGTGGCACCCTACTCGACTATATGCCAAGTGACCTCTCGTTAGGCTCCGCATCTACGATCTGCGCACCAAGACAACGCCCATGGTCGTCTCGGCACACACCAAAGGTTTGAGGATGCTACATGGCGCTAGAGAGCGATTTCGCCATCGCGGTTAGGTGTCTACGGCGTCGTGTTCGACACGCACCGTCCGCACATCCTCGCCACGTACAGCGACGACCCGAAAGAGCCCGTAAAAGTGTGGGACATCCGCTCGATCCGACAGGGCGACGCGCCCGAGCCGCTCGTGTCCATCTACCCAAGCGGCAAGACGATTACGCAAATCGCGTGGTCGCCGACCAAGCCCGGTATTCTCGCGACTACGACCTCGGACGATCGATCGATCTCGCTCTGGGACGTCGACCAGCCCTCGGGCTCGCTGCGCAAGCCCGTCAAGCGGCGGTCGACCAAGGAGCCCGTGTTTGCTTTCTCGTGGCGGGCGGTCACCAACGCCGATGTTGTTGCCAACCCGGACCGCCTCGTGACCGCGTCGATCACGGGCAAATTGGAGAACGTGTCGATCCACGATACAATGCCTTTGGCGCTGGCGTCGACGGGGCAGCTCGGCTTTGGCTGCGGCAACTTCCTCTTTGCCGACGCGTCGGGGGTACGCTCGTCGTCTCTGGCGCCGGATCCCACCTTACCGTTCTCGTGTTTGTGCTAGGTGCCGGAACGCCGGGGCCACGACGACATTGCGGCGCGCATGGTGCGCCGCGTCAAGGCCGGCTACTCGATGAACGTGCTCACGTCGCTGCAGATCTTCGTCAAGGAAGACAACCGCGATCTGCGTTTTGTGTGGATGTGGGTCGAGCAAGTCGAGGCCCTGCGGCGACACGCGATTGCGACCTTGGACATGCACAGCCAAGACGCGCGCGGTACGTTGTGTCTTTTTGTATCAACTTGGTAGATTGATACAAAATAGGATTGTTGACATCGAGCTTGCACCGCGGCCCGCTCCGCGCGTGGCCCATCGACGCGCAAGCCCTCATGAACGCTGGGGTTCAGCACCTTCTCGGTCTCTCGAAGGCCCCCGCGCTCTCGAGCTCGTCCATGGAGACGTCGATGCGCGACCCGAACCTCGGCTGCCTCGTCTACGACAGCCTCGGACGGCGCACCGCACTCCTCGCGTGCCAGTGGGACCCCGAGTGCGGGCTAGGCCTCAACGCATCGGCGATGCCTCGTACAAAGCTCAACAACGGGTCGTGGGCCTCGCTCAACGAAGACTACATGGACGACCCGCCCCTCGCCGCGTCCTTGCCGTCGCTCTCGTCGCTCTTGGCTCAGTGCGAGTCGACGCACGACTATGACCGTGCGGCGGCGCTCGCCGTCTTTCACGGCGACCTCCTTGCGGCCGTCTCGGTGCTCCAGCGGGGCGCCGACTCGGACCCGCACCGCGATCTGCGTCAGCTGGTGGCCATGGCGATCGCAGGCTACTCGGTGAACGGGCCGACCACGAATGCACTCTGGGGCTCGATGATTTTGCAGCTCCTCAAGCGCCCCGAGGTCCAATCGAGCGGCGCGCCCCGGTACCTCCACGCGCTCTGTTCGTTTTTGAGCACGGCCAAGGACCTCGCCGCGTCCACGTCGACGCCGTTGCATCGGCCGCCCAAGAACAATGTGGCCGCCCACCTCCGGCGCAACTCGAGCGCGTCGTTCATGCCTGTCGTCGACGACGGGCCGCCGCTCTTTGCCTCTATTTTGCACGACGAGACCTTGCTCCTCTCGGACCGCACCGCGTTTGCGTGTCGGTTCCTTCCGCTCGACGCGCTCACGCGCTTTATCGACACTTGTGTCGAGCGCTGCGTGCGCGACGGCAACCTCCAGGGCCTCCTCCTCATTGGCCTCGACCCCACGTTGCTCCAAGAGTACTTGGATCGCACGGGCGATATCCAAACGATTGCGCTGCTGGCGGCGCGCGTCGTGCCGAGCGAGTACCCGATGATGGCGACGTGGATCGCATTGTACCGCGATCTGCTCAACCAATGGCAGCTCTTCCACGAGCGCGCGCTCTTTGATGTGGGCCGGGCCCAGCTCATGGACCAGCTCACGGCGCTCTCGTCGCCGGACGGAGGCGCCGCGCCCGCGCAAATGAACCTCCCGCAGCCGCAGATGTACGTACGCTGCAACTTTTGTGGGTCGTCGCTCGCGCTCTCGTCGCTGCTCCGTGTCGGCAACGGCGACTGGCTCGTCAAGGCCAAGCCAAAACTCAACAACTGCCCGAGCTGCAAGAAGCCCTTGCCACAGTGCGCACTGTGCTTGCTGCCGTTTGGCGCCCTCAACCCGTACTTGGAGCTTGCGCTCCGCAAAGGCGACAAACTCAAGTTGGAGCATGAAAGCCACAGCAGCCACGCCGACAGCCTCGCCGACCTCTCGAGCATCCCATTCGCAGAGTGGTTTACGTGGTGCCAGACGTGCAAGCACGGTACGACTCTTGGTTTTCGTTAATTAGTCGACGGGTTGGGGGTAGGCGGCCACGCGCATCACATGACCGACTGGTTCGCCACGCACGATGTGTGCCCAGTCTCAGACTGCGACTGCCCCTGCAAGCAGCTCGACGGGCCCGTGACGCGCCCGACCACGGCGTTTGCATCGACGTCGACGCCCAAGTCGCCAATGCTCGCCGCGCAGCCGACCGATTACGCTGCGATGCTCGAGCAGCAACTCCAAGGTAGTTTTTACTTCGCAATCTCCAGTGACTCACGCTTGGAGTAGCAACGACCCTCGCCGAAGCCGACGCCCCCCCGCGTCTGCACGATGCGCGATCGCCGCCCCCCGCGGGGCTTGGCTACGGTGCACTGAGCTTTTAACATCGAGCAATCTTGTTTCGATCCAGTGTTTAAACGGTGCACACAAAGCTCAACCTGCGTCGCCTCCGTCGTCCATGTCGTTGGTGTCCGACTCGGTCGTTGTTGGTGTCGTTGTTGGTCCCAGCGCCTTCATCGCCACCGTCACCCGACGCAGGATCTTGGCATACTTCTCATTCACGCGCCGTACTTTCTGCACAGCGACGCCGTACGAGTCGAGCGTCGCTTCAATTTTGGAGGCGTCCGCGGCGTCCGAGAGTCGAAGTAGCTCGTCCCGGAGCTTTTCTTCGAGCTGCGCGACCACCGCTGGAGGCGCGTCGATCTCGAGCGCGTTCTCGTCCAACTCGGTGACAAAGGCCACGACCGAGGTTGCGCTCGTACTGGCGGGATTGGTTTCGGTCTTGGTGGCGGACCCTTTGCGCAGCAGCTTGAACTTGACCGACGTGAGACGCGCGACAGCGTCCTTGAACGTGGCTTCTTTGGCCTTGATGGCTGCAATCTCGGCTGCTTGGAGGTCCCGAAACCGGTTGACATCCCGTACAATCGTACGGTACGCGACCCACGCGGTCTCCGAGTCGATCTTCCGTGCGATAATCTAACGCCGTTTCCGTCATATCGCCATTTGCGCAGACAAGTTGACCATTTTGAGAATGCGGACGCGCAAGGTGAGCGACGCAGCGGTCTCGGCGTGGGGTATCCGCTGCACGGCGGCGAGCAGGTCGCTCTCGGTGGCCTGCCACGTCTCGTCGAGTGCCGTGAACTGGTCGTCTTCGTACTCCTACGACCATGGCTTGGACCAAGCTCAATTGCAATATTCAAAATACTGTCGGGTACGCGGCCCCGGACGCCTTGAACTTGTTTTGGCGTGTCGAGAGCACGCCGTTGTCGAGGATGACCGCCACGAACCGCGCCCGGGGCACCGTGCCGAGCGACACATCCGCGACGGCGTCGCGGTAGAGTCGTGCGGTGTCACGGTCCGAGATGCACGGCGCGAGGTCGTGCAGCACGATGGAGAACTCGTCGTAGCCCATGTCGTCTTGCCCGAGCACGTCCCCGGCCGCGTAAATGTCGAGTAGCATCTAGTCAGGCAAACTATAGACAACTTGTCTTATTTTCTGCGGACGACACCGTTTCCACGATGACTTTCATGGCGCTAAATTCGTCGAGGGCGATTTCGAGGGCCACATCTTGGTCGATGACCGACACGTCGTCGACGCACGTCTTGGCCGTCACCTTGGCCTTGATCTGCTCGGTGGAGCAAAAAGGCCCGAACCGCTTGTCATAGCTAACGACGCGTCCGTCGATAGATTGATAGATTGATTGATACCTGTCTTCGAGCATCGAGAGCAGTGTCGCCAGCGGCATTTTGGCAGAGGTGTTCGCGTTGAGCAAGAACGAGCCGTTGGTCCAGAGATGCAAAAGTCCCTAGTTGAGAGTCAGTCGTTATTCCCACTCGGTTTGTTGTACCAAAGCAAAGTTGAGTGTTCCGTACTCGTATGCGGGGAGGTACACTGCGTCAAGGACCTGTCGCGACTACTCACACGCAACCAAAACATGGGGAAAAGGATATCTCGACGCCTAAAAAGCGGCTAAACCTAGACGCTTCTCAGACAATGTGTCCATTCTCGAGGACGTACGTACAAAAGACATTTTTTGCTGTGCTTGCGGTGCTTCTTGAGCGAGAGAAGGAGCTTGGAGAGGTGCTGCATCGCTAGTTTCCGGAGTCCATACCTACGCGCTCCGTCCGAGAGGTCGCGATGGCGAAGCACGTACTTGCGAAGGTACCAGTCGTACACAAAATCGATAAAGGCTGTGGACCCGACGCTGTCTTGGTCGGTGAGGTTGCACTCATACCGCTCGCGGTAGATCTACGACCACCTCGTCGCTACGTGTTCATGCAGCGCGTCGGACCTGGTACATGAGCTTGAGCACGGTGCTGAGGTTCATAACGACCTTGTTCTCGCTAAACATCTCGGAGAGCTCGGCGACCGAGATACCGAGCACGTGGGGCCGCCGTCCCTTGTCCTTCTCCAGCGCCATGAGACCGGGAAAGAGATTGGCGCGTGGCTTGGGCGCTGACGCCGCGGCCACGTTGGCCTCGTGAAGATTCCGTAGCGCGGTCGCGAGCTGCATGATACAGACGGGCGTCGCGTCCACGCGAACGTCGGCGACCACCGCGTCGATGGCTGCGTCCGGCATGGCCCAATGCGCCTCTTGTGGTTTGACCACTGTCGTGCCAAGTCCCAACGGCTGCAAAAGTGCTTTGAGTGTTGCTTGGAGGTCATCGAGGCCTTGGATAAAGTCGGCGAGCACCTTCTTGTCCTTGGCGAGCTGGAGCGCGTTGACCATGGTCGCCAAACACGCGTGGACGGACGCACCGTGCATCTTGGCCTGCGTCTTGATCAAGAGGCTCTATTGCAGACACAGTGTCCATATGATCCATGTGATAAACCATACGTACGTGCAAGGCGTCCAAGACCGCGCCGGTCGACGGTCCCAGCGAGGCTTTTTGCAGCAGCGCTTGGGCGACGAGTGCGCCCAGCCACGAAATGCTGTTCTGAATATGGTCGGGCGCCAAGAGGGCTTCGGTCGTCGACGGCGCGTCGTCTGCGTGCACGAACGTAGCGACGAGCGAGTGCAGTCGCGTGAGCTCACGCCGCGTCGAGTGCTGGAGCGGCCCGGTCTGCATCTCGTGCTCGAGTTTGGTCAATAGCACGTGGCAGACGCTCTCGGCGTCCAGCGTCCGCATGTGACCCGAGACCATCGAGGATTGTTTGCGGCTGGTCGTGTAGCCCAAGACGAGCGCGGCGGCTTGGTGGCCAATGGCCTCGCGGTTGGCATCGTTGGCCGTCGCGATCAAGCCCTTGATGTTGTCGAGCAGCAGCGCCACGGACGCTTCCGACGAGACGGGGCGGTCGCCAAAGCCCGACGGTTTGGCCGACGATGGCTTGTGCAGCGTGTTGCGCGTGTGGCGCTCGAGCTGCTCCATGAGGAGAAGCAGATGCGACTGCTTCTCGAGCGCGGTCGTGTCCGAGGCGATCGTCACGAGGTGCGACGCAATCTCGGCCGGGAACCCGAGCTTTAGAAAATTGCGCACGTCCGACGGGTGCACACTCGGTGCCGCGTGCAGCGCGTCGTCATTGCTACATTCATGTCATTCGACAGTGTAGGTGTGGAACTATCGCACCGGGGAATATTGCCCGTCATGTGCGCCGGTGCGCGTTGGTTGAGAACGTAGTCTTGCAGCGCCTGGGCTTCGGTCTTGATGCTCAGCGGTGCATGGTCGTGGTCCATAAAGAGCTGGAGCATGTTGACCATGCACTGCTTGTAGTGGGGGTTGGCGTGGAGCTCCAACGTCGCTTCTTTCGCCGACGAGACTGCGCGCGTCTTTTCAAAGCGCAGCCTACGCGCCTCGTTGCACCGTTCGTACAGACAAGTAGTACCACTCGAGCAGAAGCGTCGCCATCGAGAGCACCTGCAGCGGAACGTTGTGCTTGTCGTTGCCATTGTCGACAAACGTAGAGAGGTGGTGGATAAGGTTGTCGGTGAGCGCCGCGACCGTCCAGAGGTCCTTGACGAGCACGCGGCTCTTTGTTTCTTTGATCTTGTGCTCGGTGAGCAGCTGCAAACTCTTCTCCCGGTTGGCGACAAACCGGCGTGGCGAGTACAAGCTTTCTTTTGGCGTATGGGGTGGTGACCCGACCGTAGGCAAGAGGTCGACGTCCAGGTTGACCTGGATGCCCTTGTGCCGAAGCGAGATCGGCTCAAGCTCCTTGCGCTTCGCTTCATTCTGCAGCCGGAGCTTCTTGGCCTCGAGCGTCGCCGTCACCGATTTCGCGACAAGGCTCGTCATCGTGTGCACGTGGCGCGCCTGCCGCTCTTCCTTGCTCTCGTACCCGAGCTCTTCGAGCGCCCGGCGTAGGACAAAGGTGCTCGTCTCGAGAAGGAGTCGAACGATCTCGACTTCCATTTCGGAAATGTGCGTAAAGATCTGGGCAAGAAATGCAAGCCGCTCGCGCTTGGGCAGCTTCCAGTACTCGAGGAGGAGGCGCGCGGTCGCGTCTTGCATGAGCCCGACGTCGGTCGCATGGATCTACATGGCATCGGATAAAATGGCATGTTGCATGTTGTTGCACCATCTCCCAGGATTGATCCGCGGAGCTATTCTTGAGCAGCTGGATCTCTCGCTCGAGCTGGTGGCAGTAGTGGTACAACGGTAGCTTCTCGCAGTGCGTCGGTGCAAGCGACGCCGTGACGGCGGCTGCGACGAACGGGTTCGAGCAAAAGAGCGCGTCCGCCAGCGCAGCTTTGAGCTGCGTCATTGCGCTCGCGTAGCGTACGACGAGCTTCGTATGGACCTCGTCTGCGCGCACAAATACGTACGGAAGCGAGTTGAAGAACGTGTCGAGAATCGTCCAGAGCCGAAGACCCTAATTTCGTTCATACGATACGACAGGCAGCGGGAAATAATACGTTGTCGGAAAACTTGTCTTGGTCCCACTGCGCAATGAGCGCGGGTACAACGCGGTGGCCGCGATCACTCGTGAGGATCTCCAACGTGAGCTTGTTGGACGTGAGCAGGCGCAGCGACGCCGTGTCGACGGGGCGCTCGACGTCACGGCTTGCGCGCGCCATGTCCCACGACGTCCACTGCGTGGCTTCGAGATGGACGCCGGCGGCGGTCGCATCCCGAAGCTTTTGGTCAAAGAGGAGAATGTCGTGGAGTGTGCCCGTGCCGTTGGCGTCACACTCGGTGTAGTTGCCCGGCAAGATGGTCACGAGGTCGTTTGCAGTAAATGCGTGCGCAGCGCGGACGTCGCTTACCTTGGCAGCTGCCAACGTTCGCTGCTTGCGCGGCGACCCGCTTGTCGGGCCCAGTGGTGGCGGCGCCTTGACGGGGCTCTTGGTCAGCGGCCGAAGGTGCATCCTCGAAACGGCTTGTGATGCATAGATACCACTCTTGCATCGAGTAGCCAATGGCATCGTCGCGTGCCCTTTCGCCGATTCTGATTGGTCCTTGAAGGGGTGTCGGCAACCTCATTGGCTCGTTTGACTGTGGTGCTCGAAGAAAGGACGAGAAGATGACCGCGTATGACGTGCTGCTGAAGCGGCTCTTGGGCGTCAACCAGTTCTCGGCGGCCGTCAAGATGGGCCTCCGCAACTCGGTCGCGCTCCATGACGCCCTCGGGCAGCCGGCGACGGTGCGCCCACGCATGTTGACGCCGCCGCCTCAACTCCTCTTGTAGCGGTTTGACACGGTGCACGTGGCGGGGACCAACGGCAAGGGATCCGTCTCGTGGAAGCTCGCCAAGGCACTGGAGGCGTCGGGCTTCAAGACCGGCCTCTTTGTCTCGCCCCACGTGTCGTGCTTTCGCGAGCGCATCCAGATCAACGGCGAGCTCATTTCGGAAGCCGACGTCGAGACGCACCTACCGACGCTCTTTGCGCTCACCGAGGACAAGGGCATTCCCGCCACCTTCTTTGAGCTCACGACCATGCTGGCGCTGCAGCACTTTGCAGCTCAAGACGTCGACTGCGTCGTGCTTGAAACCGGTCTTGGTGGCCGCCTGGACGCGACCAACATTGTGACTCCGGTCCTCTCGGTCATCACGTCGATCGGGTAGCTCGCCCTCGATGGCCAAGACGCTATGTCTCTATACGCTAGGCTTGACCACACGCGTATTCTGGGCAGCACGATCCCCGAGATTGCGCGCGAGAAGGCCGGCATTATGAAGCCCAACGTCCCGGTGGTTGTCGGGCCGCAAACGCCACAGCACATCATGCAGCAGGTACGGCTCCTCCCATCACCCAAGTCGATTTCTGAGCGTCTTGTCGTCAGCACGCGCGGAATGCGCAGAGTCCGATCGTGTGCGTGGCACCGACACCGGCGCACGCAAAGGACTACAACGCCGAGAACTCGGACGTAGCATTTATGGCGGCCGTGCAGCTCAACATCCTTCACGGCCAGCACAAGACCAAGGTATCTCCCTATCCCTCTTTGTTTTCAGAGCTTAGGAGCAGAGGTACTAGCTGACGCTCGACACGACGTCAAGCGCAGTGGCCAAGTGCCTGGCGTCGCGGCCGCCGTGCCGCTTTGAAGTCGTCAAGACACCGCAGGCGACTGTGGTTCTGGACGTTGCCCACAACCTTCCGGCCTTTGAGAAGCTCCTCGACCTCCTTGAGGTACAAGACTCTCAAAAGCAGCATGCATTGAAGGCGGTGGGTAGCTGAGGTACCCAAGCCAAAGTCTGCGCTTCGTCTGCGGCTTCTCGGCCGACAAGGACATGGCTCACGTCACCGACCTCCTCACGGCCAAGACGACGCCGAACAAGGTGCATTTCGTACAGGGCTACCACCCGCGCTGTGCGACCATGACGGAGATTCAAGCTGCGCTCCGGCCCTCGGCGACGGTTCGAACCCGAGCCCGCACCACATTTGAATCGAAGACATGACGTAGGACGATGGTTTTCACTTCCACGACGGTGAGCGCAGCGTCGCGTCGGGCGTCTCGGCTGCGATGGACGGTACGTCTGCGACGTCGTCGGCCTTCTCTCAGGGTGATACGGGTAGCGGCGGCCAGTGAGAACGACGTGGTCGTCGTCTGCGGCAGTGTCTTTATCATGGCCGAAGCCCGCACCGCGCTCGGGTTTTCCGAGCCCAGAGACAGCGCCGAGCTCAAGGCAATCGCTGGTGCCGGTGTCAAGACCGCGGCCCAGCGCCAGGAAAACGCCTAGTGTTGTGTACAATATGTACAACGTAGATATTGTCGTCATTCAGCTGTCTACAGTCTCGCAGTTGTCTCCATCTCCAAAAAGCATTCTACTTGGTGCCGGGGGGAAGGTAGTTGAAGGGGGACGCAAAGTCCGACTTGGGGCCGTAGTGGGCCCGCGGCGAGAGGACGCCCTTGGCCGCCTTGGCCGCCGCAGCATCCGCCTGCTCCTTCTCTTCGCGCTTGCGCTGGCGGCGACGCGCGTTCTTGTCCAGAGCCGCCGGCGCACCCACAGGGACGTGACGCGTCGGTTTGGCCGGCGTTTCGATTGGCGCTTCCACTGGCGCGTCGACGGGCGCCGCCGCCTTCTCGGGCTTGGGCTTGGTAAACGTGCGCTTCTCCACGTCCATGGCCACGATCGACGCAATCTTCTCGCGGACCCAAACGGCCGCGGCCGCCACCGCCGCCTTGTCGCCGCGGAGCGACACCTTGCTCTGGACACCGTCCTTCTCAGCGCGGCGAATGTCAACCTGGAGCCCTACGCATCGTAGTATGAGTTGACGAACGTCACGTTGAAATAGGAAAGAGACCGGGGTGCATGGACTGGAGCGTCTTGATGTTGGCGCCGCCCTTCCCGATGAGCGAGCCGACAATGTCGTTGGACGGCAAGACAATCTGCAGCACCGTCGTATTGGCCACGAGCTCTTGGAGCTTGGCGACCGTGGACGCGCGCTCACTGGCGTTCTTGGCGTGAACCTGAATCGTGGCCGAAAGGTCCGTCTTCTCCTGCACGTTGAACGAGACACCACTCGGGCTCTGGCGCTTGAGGCCCATTGCCGCGTCGAGCAGCGTCAGCGGCACGACGACCGACGCGCACTCGGCTTCGTACGCATGCAAGAGCTCTTGGACAAGCCGCACCTACGCGCCATCAGATCTATATCGAAAGTGGCAGGTAGGGTACCGCCGCCTTGACGTTAGCTTCGTCGCGCGAGTGGATCGTGAGGGACCGGGTGGCCCACGGGTCGTCGGCGTCGGCGGGCGACAAGTTGAGTGTCGCATGGCTTTCACTCGAGAGGCGCTTGATCGACTCGCCATTCTTGCCGACTAGCTGCGGCACGAGGTGTCTACACAGGGTGAGCGACCTGCGACACAAAGGGGCGTCACCGACCCAGGAATCGTCATCTCATGGTATTCCTTTACATGCGCCTTGAGGATGTCCTGGAGCTTCTTGTGCACCGTTTTGGTGTTGGCCTCCGAGTCAGTGATGATCTTGATCGAGTCTTTGGACGCCAGCGACAAGGTCGCCTACATCCCTCCGTTACAGCGAAAGCACCAAAGTGATGAGGACACGTACGTGGTAGGCACCGAGGAGGGGCAGCGACTGGAAGAGACGGGGCACGGCCGAGGCCGAGACGCCCGAGAGGACCTTGACGTGCGACGGGAAGAAGAACTGGAGGAGGCTCTCGATACGGAGCTTGGCGTCGAGGACCTTGGCCAGTGACGCGCCTTCGAGCGAGACGGCAAAGCCACTCGGGCTCGCCTTGTCGGCCTTGATGCGAATCACCGTCTTGGTTTGCTTGACAACCTGGAGGACATTCTCGTGGAGGCTATCGTCGGTCGGCCCGCGCAGCGACGTCGCATGCGCTTTGGACGACAACGGAATCGACGCGACGCAGTGCGATGACTCGTCGGCGAGCATGTCGAGGAAGCTCTTGAGCTTCGCGATGCCCAGCGGCGACCCACGGAGCTTGACCTGCGCGCCGTTCTCGAGCACGCTGGCTTTCACACCACCCTGCGCTTCAAGCTCCGCGAGGTGCAGCGCGATCGTCTGGTCCGAAAGGAGGGCGTCAAAGCGCCCGCGCCCGCTGGCCTTGATCGTCTCAAACACCGTCGTGTTCTGGAGCAGGTCCAGAATCGCGGCTGCGCACGCGTCCACGTCGCCCTTGTCGTTGCCCTGGATGCGGACCACCTGGCTCTTTTGGAACGTGTCGAGCGTCACGTTCGGGTGCGCCGCGCGCACTTCCTTGATGCGCTCGCCCTTCTTGCCAATGAGGCACGCGACCGAGAACTCGTCCAAGTGCAAGAGCTGGCGCGCCGACGTGCGAAGCAGCCCGTCCAGCGCGGCCGTCGCCGCCGCCACTTGGTCGGCGTTGCCCATGAGCTCAAGCTCGCGGCTGCTCTCGCCATCCGACGCGTCGTCCAGCACACGGAGACGGCACCCCGTGTCCTTCTCCAGCTTCATGATCGTCTCGCCCTTCTTGCCAATCACGGTCGCGACCTCGTCGCTGTCCAATGGGAGGTACACGACCTTGTTCTCGGCGTTGAGTGCTTCGAGCGCCGTCGACGCGAGCTGAATCGCACTCTACATCCATATATCTATCAAGTCGATACATTGATATCTTGACGTACCGTCGTGCCCGTGAGCGTGATGGCCATCGTCGTCGCTTTCGTGCGCGGGGCCTTGCCGCCCGCGGGCGCCGGCGGCAGCTGCACGTTGCAGCCACTCACCTTTTCAATCTCGTTGAGCTTGGCGCGCTTGTTGTTGAGCAAGAGGCTCGTCAAGTGCGATGACGTGTACACGACCGACCGCTGGCTCTTGGCCACAATCTCGTCCACCAAGGCCGTTGCTTTTTGAATCTGCACTCGCTTTAGCATCGGCGTGTAGCAAGTGGTGCCGTACCTGGTCGGGTTCGCCGAGGATGTAGAGGGTATGGCCTTGAATGTCGACCTTGGCGCCGCTCTCCGCCTCGATCGCCTTGATCTTGGAGCCCTTCTTGCCGATAATGAGGCTCAAGCAGCGCTCGTCCACATCAAACGTATGCACGTTCTCCAGGAAGCTCGCGACCGCCGACTGAATCGCGCCCTTGAGCGCTTCGATTTGGTGGCGGTTGCCGTCGACATCAAACCGGTTCTTGTTCTAGTCGCCATTTGTGCGGTTCACTTGAAACATTGATAGTGTACCTTGTTGACTTGCAGACGGATATCCAGAGCCTCCTTGCGCAGCGCCTTGAGCTTGGCCGCCTTGTCGCCCATGAGGTACTCGACAAATGCCGGGAACTGCGACGCATCCCAGCGCCCAAAGAAGGCGACATCGGACGCGTTGACCTTGACGGCGGTCGCGGCTTGGTCGTGGATGATCGCGTCCACCTGGGCGGTCGCGGCGACGACGCTCTCGGCCGGGCCAACAATGTGCACGCAGTTGGTCTAGGTGAGTAGTTGATACACTGATAGATTGAAAGAAAGGGCCACGTACGACGCGGTCAATGTCGAGGAGCGCGCCGGTCTCTTCCATGATCTTGGAGATGACCTCGCCCTTCTTGCCAATGAGCTTGGGGATCACGTCGGTCGGGAGGTCGATGGTCGCCTTGCTGGTGTTGAGCGACTTGAGCGTCGCTTCGAGCAGCGCTGTGCGCTCGGGCGACGCCTGGAACGAGATTGTGTTTTCAGCGCGCTGCACGTCGATCTTGACGTCGCACTTGGCCTCGAGCGCCTTGAGATGGAGACCTTTCTGGATCATGAGCAGCTTGAGCACGTCCGGATGCACGGCCAGCGACTGCGTCGTCGCGAGCGCAATGTTGTTGATGGCGGCCAGCACGAGCGCGTTTTGCTTCGGCAAGCTCGTCGCCTTGACCTCCTGCGTCCCTATCGCATGCATGAGGATACACGAATGGAAGAGAGCAATGGGATACCGTTCTCGACGTCGAGCAGCACGTGGTACGTCTCTTCAAACTGGCGCAGCTTGGTGTAGTTCTTGCCGACGACCATGCCCATCTTGTCCTTGGGTACCGAGATCGTGATCGTTTCGAACGCGTCGAGCGTCGTATGCAACTCGAGCGCGAGTTGCATCTTGCGGAGCTCGGCCTGAAGCAGCTTTTCGTGCGTCTCGGTCGCGCGCAGCGTATCGTAGAGCTCGTTCTTCTTGTCCTTAAGCGTCTGGACGGTCGCTTGGAACTCCTCGTACTCGGTGACTTGGACCTTCCGGACCTTGATGGCCTCGAGGTCCTTGAGCACACGCTTTTCTTCGTTGAGCGACATGGACGTCGTCGTACGGCGGAACTCGAGCTGCTTGGCTTCCTCTTCGAGCTGCGCGACCGTGCCCTGGACACGGGCCTTGGGCGTCTTCAGAAGCTTCGCGAGCTCCTCATCCGCAGCCTTGGCATCACGGGCCATCGTCACCTTGCTTGTCGAGAGGCTCTCGAGGAGCGCCTTCTTTTGCGCTACGAGCTCTGGCGTCACGACCGGCGCCTTGGCCTTGGGCGACGCGGGCTTGGGCGCGGCCTTGGACGCAGCCTTGGCCGGTGCAGCAGGGGGAGCTTGAGCTGGCTGCTTGGCAGCCTTCGTTGCGGGCGTCTTGCCCTTGCCTCCTTTGCCCGACATGGTACGGACCGAGGCGAATTGACTTGTGGACAAAAAAAAGATTTGATGCCAAGTTGAGGTCGCAACATGGCGTCGGAAATAGTGTAAATAGTGTACGAAACCACGGGACAAGAGAGACGCACGTGCCAATTCTACGGACGCCAAGAGGCTCCAAGCTCCACGTATGTGTGATACGAGTCCCCAAGGATCCGCAGCGTGCTCTAGTAGTCTAGCGCCAACAACATAATTGTCTATCGTTCGAATGTATCCTGAATCGACGCCACCAAGAGAAACAGCACTTCAAAACGGCGATCCCCGTGGTCTAAAACCCCACAGATATCGATACGCGGGGGCAAGCGCCTCTGACGTCGCATTTTTTGCCACTTTTGAGGGGAGAGCGCCCTTTCTGGAGCTGGATCAACGAGCAAGAGCCTGTGACGTCTCTGCGGTGGGTCCAACGTATATACTATATCCGTGGCGTATTCAGGTTGAAGGCGCGTATTGATATAGTGTAATATTGCGTGTCGCTGGCAACAGGGCGCCGCCTCTCGGATGCTCGCTCGTCCCATGCACTCGTGCAATACTCAAAGCTCCACGGCGTTATCCCACTCGAGCCTTTTGTCGCGGCCGCCACACGGCGTATATCGGCTTGCATCGGCGCCGCTTCAAGCCGTACACTATTTCATGTCGACACGGATTTGGCGGAATCGGAATGCCGGGGCGCGGCCGGGGCACGGCACGCTGCCGCGTCATTAGCGCCACTTGAAGGTCGCGTCTGAGTCGGCAGTCGAGTCGACGCGAGGACGACAAAGAGCCACGTGGAGACACGGTGTACTTCAACTAGAAGTGGCGCTCTTTATATTAACTATGCGTGCTATATTCGTACGGGAGAGCGGCCTACTACTGCGGCGGTGTTAAATAATCAAGTGGACGCCATTTCCATGGCCCACATGTAGTCGAAGAGCGCCTTCTCTTTGAGGAGGCGCTGGATCTGAGTGTGGAGCGTCGACATCTCGGCGTCCGTCTCGGCGTCGGGGCGAAGCGCGTCCCGGAGCGACTGGACAACACTCAGATCGTAGGCGACCCAGTCCCGGTGTTGGACCGCGAGCGACGAGCGCAGCTGCGCCTCGTACAGAGCGAGGGGTTCGGCATACATGGTGCGGAGCGAGGCGAGCACTTCGGCGCGGGCCGAGGCCATGACGGCGTCGACGTGCGCGTCTTCGGCCGGGCTTGCCAGACTCCAGCGGAAGCGCGCCCGCTTGCGTTGGTTCTTTATCCACGCCGCGCCCACGGTATACCGCAGCTGCGCTTGCTGGAACGCGGCGGCTGTCTCTTCATGCGTCGTGGTGGCCGGCGCTGCATTCGTCGGCTCGGTCGGCGCTTGCACTACGTCGTCGTCGCTTGTCTGGCGCACGAGCGCGCAGCCCTTCTTGGCGATGAGCTGGACACGCGTGCGCATGTGGCGCACGTACGCGTCAAAGGAATCGGCGTTGGCGGCGAAGAGGCTCTCTTCGACGGACCGGCACGTGTCGATGACCGTGCGCTTCTCGAACGGCGCGCGGAGGAGCGTGTGCACTTTGAGCACTTCGCGGCAGAGAAGGCGGACAAAGTACTGGCGCTGCTGCGCGATGGACCGGCCACACGCGGCCGGCGGGCTCGATAGCTCGAGGTCGGTGAGCGTAAGGACGACGTCCGGCGCCGGCGCGACGACACTGCACGACTGCGCGACCATGCGTCCGACAACCTGCAAAATGGCAACTGGGATATTTCGCCGAAGAAGCACATATAACCGTGATGGCTGCAAGTCGGTATATCCCAATCCCCCGTAATCACACACCCGTATCCGGTATTGCCTTATTCCAGCCTAGTGCGACACCACCGGTATCCGGATGTCCCGACGGCGCCTTGGGGCAAACCCTGCCGACACAGTGGGACGATTGGAGCCCAAGAGTAATCGTCGCCTGGGCGTGTTAGGACACGAGCAAGCCACCGGAATGGCGTTGAATTCTACTCGTCGGATCACCGAGTACACTAGTACCGAGGCGTGTAGCTCTTCTAACGAGTGGGAAGTGGAGAGAGCGAGAGAGACACCACATGGGCGCTAGTGGTCAGAGGCGTCCATTGGCGCAGAAGTAGCGATGATTTCGCCATGCACGGCGGCGGGAAGACGTAGGTTCCATCCACCTTCCTCGCATCCCACCTTGCACCCATGCTGCGACACGACGTGGTTTAAACGCGGTTTGTTTACCGGTCTAACAGAAAAGCCCACCGCGCAGATTCCGCTCGTCATAGACACGATTTCAAGCGCTAAGAACGTAGTGTAGATCCCAAATACCGTACTACAGGGTACTACAGGCGTGTACGTATACTTATATCGAACAAGGTCGTGCAGAGACCAGCAACGACCACCATATCAGTCTCACTACATTGCGTATGATTGCTTGCTGCCCCGAAATGCACAGTGCACATAGTTCCCAAGCGGCTGCAAACTCTGCCTCTGCCACGTCGCCGTCTTCTACTTCAAGCGTCTGAAGCATCGTTACAAGGGGACGGTAAACGCGTTAAACAAACCCCGTGCGAAGGTAAATGGGGGTTTGTCCATTGCTGGGACTCAGATGGTTCGAAGTTCGAAGCCATTGAGTCATCCAGAAGAACGCTGGAGGAAGGAAGTTCCTTGTTGGCTTGTCACTTGGCATTTGTAAACCGCGCCCAGTGGCATCGAAGTTCGAAGACGTGTCGCATGCGCGTACGTACGGTGCACAGCGTACGGTTAAGCGGCTCTGAAATATCAGCGCCGTACGTCGATCGAGTACGCTGGCTCCAGTCTACAGCCTTCACGTACGGGGGTGCTAGGCGGTCCCTTCTTGTTGATTCTGGCCTCCGTAGCATCATGGGTGGTGCTTGTCAGGCCCGTGTCCACATGGTCCCACCCGTGATTACACGCTCGGCTGTGTGTGGGTGATCGCGCAAAATCGGTGGAAAAACGACTCTTCTTCTTCCGCCCGAACGGCAGCTACTTGAAGTAACCTGGGCCTTTGTATGGCGTAGTCAGCATTTATGGAACGCCGTGAAGGCCTTTACAGGGACGTCAGCATCCTCCCACGCCTCCCATGCTATCCTCCTCTTCTCTGCCTCCAGTCGCATGGATCTCTCCGCCACTCTGGGCGCGCGCCCAACTATCCAAGAGAAGCATGCGCGAATGGGTTCGTTCCATGAAGTGGCTTGACGTTTTCAACGAAACATCGAAGATACGTCGAATGATTGGTATTGGCGTCTTCGATTTTCACCGCTGTGACTGGCACCACACCCACCACCGACGGTCGCAATGTTTGCGCTTTTAGTTCACGCATGCAGAATTGTAGTAACGTGCTCACCAAGACTCCACAACGCTTGAACGTACGACGATTTACGACAACGGGTGGTGACGCACAAGCTTGGCGTGAGTGCATTCCTGTGTTGCGGGTATCATTAAATAGCGAATACTAGTTCAGCTCTCGGGTACACGCACTGCTAAAAGACTCATCACCCACGATAGCGCCCACGATCGTCCGAAGGTTACGTATAATATTGTACTGTAAACGGTACGCATTACCCTACCCCATTCTCCATAACCCACGTAAATGTTGACAGCACCGGTGCAAGCCACTGCACCGTGGACTAGGAATACGACCAGTACGTGAGATCGATGTATAACCTGTCTCTATAGAATACTAGCAAGGACACACGCCGCGGCTGGACAGTGGCGTCACGTGCATGAGCATAACACAAAGTGTCAACATCAGAACAACGTCGAACCAACAGGAGCATCGAGCACCGTGCACCGAAGCCAAAACCAAAGGGTAAATCACGTAATAACGTACGCCCTGATAAGAATAATAGCAAGGATTAAAATTATTGTGGGCCTTTGATGCTAGGCGTCGAAAAGGATCGTCGCGCCCGAACCTCGACTTGTGGAGGCGAAGTGTTTGATGCATTCACACGTCGGACGGCGCATCTCGAGTCGCGACGTCACGTTTCGATCTTAGTACAGTATGTCGTCACAAACGTCGACGTAAACGTCGTGTCGAAGCCCTTGCACGAACTCAGACGTAGAAAGGACAGTGACTGAAAGGACTGGAGTGCAATCTGTGCTGCAATACCTCAGGCAGCTCCCGGTGTCCGCTCGTCCTTCTAGTGAGATGTGTCAGATGAGTACGGCACACGTCGCCGACCTACTGTCCTCTGACGGCGGAAAATATTATTCCTGCTTCGGCTGCAGCAAGGACATCACTGCCATGGTGTCCCTGTCTTCACTACATTGGTGATAGAACCATCCTGGTGGTTCTGGACAACCACGGTTTCGCATTCTCGTCATCGTAGACACACGTGTGTCGCGTGCAGTTTGGTTTCTGCTATCATAGTGCTCGTTCCCATGTGCGATTCCAGGCTGAAACAAGTTTTTTTGTGAGCACGCGTAGGACAACAGGGCGCTTCATATTCCATAAACGGAGGAACGATACATACTAGGCGGGTACAGACCCGATAGGATAGCGAATTTGCGTATCGCCACCCATTCGTGAGCGATGTTTCCGGTCATGCTCTCCTCCAAGTCTCGTCGAAACTCCAACACGTGCACCACCACGCACTGCTGACCACCATTTGCGCGCAACGAAACACTAGGGAACGACTCTGCTCAAGACGGTGGAGCACGTCACCGATCGTTTATATCGACGGTGGCGGCATCAACTGGGCACGATAAATGTTGACGCAATTGTCGGCAACGACCTAGTACGGCGGAGTCCCTGGTAGCGTTCTTGTCAAGACAGCGTTGGGAGCTCTGTCGTTCACCCCTGTTTTGGCAGCAAGGTCGCTTCAAAACGAAACACAATGCAAACACGGTTGCGACACAGTGACACTACTGACGGTGGACGTGCTACCCAATGGCACCGAAAGCCATCGTTCAATCCCTGCGGCAGCAATGCTGCTGCCCGCTAGCGCCACAATAAAGGAAGCCACAGACACAATGTCATTACGGTAGCAGCGCCCCTCTACGGAGGGCGCCTGCACAACTGGAGTGCTGGCTGGGCGGTAGCGTTTGTTTGTCACCGGTCATTAGAATCCTC
>NW_008246082.1:255150-273205 GCF_000281045.1 Saprolegnia diclina VS20 | reverse complement strand
GCCCTATACGAGCACACCGTCGTCGCTCGGTCTCCAGGCGGTCGCGGGCTTGCTCTCGTCGTCGCCGCCGCCACCGACCTCGGTCTCGGGTGTGTTCAAGTACGTCGATGCGATGATGACGGCGCTCGGAGCCTTTGGCGCGAGTCCGTGGAGCCAGCGAACGCACGTGCAGGTGGCCGCGCGCGCCAACGCCAACGCCTACTTTGAGGGGAATGGTCTGCTCGGCAGCATGACGGACAGCAACGTCTCTCGCACGTACGCTGCGACTCCATACTTGTATATGGACACCATCCGGGATAGGACGTGGGTCGCTGCGTTCCACGCGCCGTCCAACGTCTCGGCCTTGGACATTTGCGCCGACGCCAACGACCGCCCGCTCTTTTGCGAAAAGACGTGGGCGTACTGCGCGTGGATCCAGCAGACGCCGAGCGCGTCGCCCAACGACCGCTGCGACGCCGAGAACCTCTGGAGTGCGGTCCATGCCAACGTCATCGCCTTGAGCCATCCCGTCCATCATACCTTGGTATCAGCAGCCGCTCACATGCAGCTGCGTAGGGCGATCGCGTCGATGTGGTGACGATCGAGTCCGAGTCGGACCCGATCACGTACAGTGGCAGCGGCGTCCTTCTCTCGCGCAGCACGTACGACGTGATCGTGCTCACGCGCACCCTTCGCTGCGACAGCAGTGGCGTGTGCCACACGACACGCGTCCACGACTACCGCTACGAAGGGTGCGGCTCACAGGATCTCGTTCCATCCGACCGTGAACGATACTAGGGCGATTGCCGTCACGGACGTTGAAGAGTGGTTCTCGACTGTGCGGCTCTTGCGCGTGACGGGCCAGAGCTACAATATCCTGCGCTTTCTGTGCCTCATGCTCGGCTCTGTCGCCGCGTCGCGCGCCAATAGTCTGTGGGGACGCGTCAAGGACGGTCTCTCGATGCTCTCGCGCATCCCGCCACAAGTCGTCGTCTACGGCAGCTGGATTCCGCTGCTCTGCTACACGCTCGCGCTCATGATCGACGCGACCATGTTTCACTCGATCACGTGGACCGATCTCGGGTTAGTAGCGCTACGTGTTGTCTTGACTGCCTGTCTGTATAGGAACGCGTCGGTCTCGGACTGGGCCGAATTGGCCGCCATCCACCTGCGCAATACGTGGCTCATGGCGCTCCTCGTGCGCATCGCCTTCTTCTTCCGCATCGGCGCAACGTGGAACACGCCGACAGGTCCGTACTGACCATGCTAGAGCGTATATCGACGAGGCGTAGAGTGGTGGGGCATCAAAGGCCACATGTACGGCCTCGTCTCGCTCGCGTCGTTCTTCTTCATCGTCAAAGACCCACCTCCGATGAGCGCGCTGGTCGCGTCATGGCCGGTACCTCTTCTCGTGTCGCGATGGCGGTTGCGTCAAGTGCATGTAGATGGAGGCGTCGTCGGCCGTCGCTCTCATCCACCCCAATGTTTTCACAGCCTGGAACACCAAGATGGGCGGGTTGTATGCGGAAGGCATGGCGATCCTCGTCGTGCTGGGGCTCGCGAGCGGCGGCTGCTTTTTCTACGTAGGCTCTGTACAATCGCCGAGGTCACGTTGTGATGGACTGTAGTGGTTGGGGCCGCGCGTCTGCGACGGCTTTCGGCGCGGCCCGCACGTGCCCAGAATGCCGCTGCTCTATTTCGCAAAGTCGACTGCGATCCCAGCGGCCGCCGGTGTCCTCTGGGACGCGACGTTCTTGAGCGTGAGCTGGGACGCGGACGTCCTCCTTCCAGCGAGCGCCTTCCAGGTACGATTGGTTGCTTGGTCGATTCTCTCATTTCTTATTTTCGTTTGGGAGCGCAGGACACCAAGGACCGGCACCGACTCATCAACATTGTGGCGCTCACAGATCCGCTCAACTACCTCTGGCTGCACTTTCACGCGACACGGATTGCGCTCAACAAGTACCGCGTCGAGGGGACTACGGATGTCTTTTGGCACCCAGCGCCCGAGCACAAGATCAACGCCGACCGCGAAAACGACAAGGTGACGCTCGTCGCAACGTGTCTCGTCAAGCGCCTGTCGTGGCGCGACTGGGTCGACTGCCGCTAAGAAAGTGAGAGGTCGCGTCGACGATATCGAGTCGTTTTGTGTTTATAAACAAGAAACCGAGTGAACAACATGAAAACTGCTGCATATTTGAACGACGAGCATGAAACCTGGTGCGTTTAAAAGAGAACGAGGGACGAGCGAACACCAGCCTTTGTCTGCGCTGCGCCGCGCGCCGACTTGAGCCAGCATGTGCCGCCATTGTCGTTGCTCCATACATAGGCTTGGCACGTCCAGTTGTTTCGGCACAGACTGCAACAGTCCTACAACACAAGAGTCGTTCTAGTGCGTCAACGTGACGCCTACCTCGGCCGCCACCGCCACTGCCGACCCGATGTCAAAGCCCACAAAATCAACGTTGTCTTGGAGACTTGAGCACTTGCGGACGCGGGCGGACGTCACCGCCGCATTGGCCGAGGTTACCATGCGTGCGTTCTTGAGGTAGCACGTACGGTCCGCCCAACTGAAGGCGTTGCAGTTGGCCATGGCCGTGCACGGCGCGCAACAGTCGGTTGGCGTGTCCGCATACACGGAGCCGATGTCGTAGCCGACATAGTCGATGCCGACATCGAGCGTCAGCAGTTGGCACACGGCCAGCGACGGCGGCGTCAACACGACTGCGGTTGCCCCGTTGCTCACGACGGGCGACCGATAGCCCGACTTGAGCCAGCACATGCCACCGGTGGGCGTACTGGTCCACACGACGGCCGCACACGCGTCCATCGCGCCACACTTGCCGACGCAGTCGATGGCAGCACCCACTGGCGTCGACGCGACGTCTTGGTTTACAAAGTCGGTATGGGCATAAAACTCACTTGGCGCCGCGAGACGAACCCACTGCGTCGTCGTGCCCGTGTTGCACGGTGCAAGCGTCACACCCGCGACTGGGCTATCCAAGCAAAGACCCAGGTTCCGCTGTACGATGCGATACGTTCGAAAGTCGATGCGCCATGCTTGGCTGCTCTGCCCTGCGTCGCACAGAAGCGTCTGCACACGATAGCGTCCGTCCGACGTGCGCTGGTACGCAAGGCACTGGCCGTTGCTCCCGACGGCGAGCGCCCCCGTGTCGACCGTGTAGGTCCATTTCGCATTCGCCACAAAGGCAAAGGGCGACACGTAGATGCTCGCATAGTACTCGGTGAGGACTGATCCGGCAGCCGTAAAGATAGCATAGTCTGAAAACACTGTCGATCGCAGAAGTGGGGACGTCGGCGGTTGCTGTCGGGTGGTTGGTCGTGGTGCCACCGTCGGAGCCGTCGTTGGCGGCGATGACGTAGCGCGAGGCGTCGCCAACGGCGTTGGTGTCGGTGGGCGTTTGGTGGTTGGTCGTGGCGCCACCGACGGGGCAATCGTTGGCGGCGGTGACGACGGTCGCGGCGAAACAGACGTGGGTGGCGCACTTGTTTGGACGACGCCAGGTGTCGCGGAAGGGCCAAACCATACCTGGCTTGGCGTTGGCGGCTGGATGCTGGGTCTCTGGATGGCCGCGATGGTTGGTGGAGCGGGCGGTGATTCCGTCGTCGTGGCATTCCATGGCACGCACTCGGAAAACCACTGGTTCCACGCGTAGCAGCTCCAGCCGTCGGCGCAGCTCTCGTCTCCGTCAAACTCGCCGCCACCACATTGCTTCCATGCGCGCAGATCGTTGAGAAGGAAGTCGATCGGTGGCAGCTTGGGGCGGCAGCGGGCAACAGCCGGTGCGTCTGTGACACATTCAAAGGCGGCGTCGCAACAGGTTGAAGTGGCGTCGCATGTCCCGTAGTTCCATCCACAGCCACCGCCGGTTGGCAGTAGCGTCATACTCGTACTCGAGAGACTCGGCATTCGCAAGGTCGAGCGACTCGCGACCCGTAGCCGTCACGGATCTTGCTGCGGTTCGATCGCCGTCATGCGTTGAACCGCTCCGTCGTTTCCCAAAACTACCTCAACTTCAACGTCATGTATCCATAGTGTCTCATTCCTACCCCGGTGGTCCTCTGACACGACCAAGATTCGGGTGTGTTTATACGACTGGTGGTGTCGTGTAAGCGTGGTGGCGTGCGCTGCCTATGGTCATCGGTCTGGTCCGACCCAAAGAGACTGCAGCGAACAGCGTGGGCGTTTGCTTGGCCTTAACCGCCGTGCACAAATGCAGCTGCAGTGCCCGTGCATTTGCTATTGAGGTAGAACTGGGAAATTGATGAGGGCGGTTCTATTTTTTTCTAGAAATTAATTCTACATACAAAGACATACTGCGACTTGCGCAATACAATAAAGGATGTGGAACGAGTGGGTGTCATGGCGGTGAACTGCAATGTGGTTTTAGCCAATCACATCTCGTTCTGGCCGGGATTTCGACCAATCCACCAATCACGAGGCGGCAACTGATTGGGGAAACACACAAAGTGTTGAAGGCAAGGTATCTTGCGTACGGTGTACTCCCCAGCATCACTGAAGAAATCTCTCGGTTCCCTCATTCCGCCTTCTTCTACGCCCCCATGACTTCGACGACGACGACGCTGCCCCACCCGTCTGCGCTTTTGCCGACGCCTGCCAAGAAGAAGATCCCGCTTGTCGGAAAGCTCGCGGTCGGTGGCTTTGCCGGCGTCATTGGTGTCTCGGCCACCTTCCCGATCGACATTGTCAAGACCAACCTGCAGAGCTCGACCAACTTTACGGGACCGGTGCACTGCTTCAAGACGCTGCTGGCGCGCGACGGCGTCCGCGGTCTCTTCCGCGGTTTGCCGCCGACGCTGGTCGGTGTCATCCCCGAGAAGGCCATCAAGCTCGCGGTCAACGACTACCTCCGCGAAGTGCTCGACCCGAACGACACGGGCGTGCTGCCGCTGCACAAGCAGGTGCTCGCGGGCGCTGGCGCCGGTTTCTGCCAAGTGATTGCGACCAACCCGATGGAAATTGTCAAGATCCGCATCCAAACCCAAGATCGGCTGCCGCTGGCCGAGCGCAAGACTGCGATGGGAGTCGTCAAGGTACCTTCCACCACAGTCCTTATCGTTGCACAAAGCTCATGTATACTAGGACTTGGGCCTCCGAGGGCTGTACAAGGGCACGTCGGCGTGCCTCTTGCGCGATATCCCGTACGCGATCGTCTTCTTCCCCACGTACGCGACGCTCCGCGACGCGGCGGCCGACGAGAGCGGCCACGCGTCCATGCTGGCCATTGTTGCCGCAGGGTGCGCGGCCGGTGCGGGCGCAGCGGCGATCGCGACGCCGGCCGATGTCATCAAGACGAAGCGGCAAATGATCGGCGCCAACTACAAGGGCACGATCGACTGCTTCCAGCAGGTGTTTGCGGCCGGCGGCGTCGGCGCGCTCTTCAAGGGCGTCGTGCCACGTATGATGGTCCAAGCGCCGCTCTTTGGCATCACGCTCCTCGCCTTTGAAGTGCAAAAGGCCTACATGGAAAAGTAGAGAGTCCCAACTCTCGTATTCGGATCCTTGCGATAGTCGTTAGCTGCATACTATTCTTTAACACAAATCCCGCCCCGTGGCCCGCACGCGCGCTACGGGGTACCCTCCGGTGTTGTTTGTGGTGTCACCTGGTACTGTCGCCAGAGCTCGGCGACGACGTAGAACGACGGCAAGCCGACGGTAACCGCATCCGGCAGCACGTCGTCCGGCAAGTGCAAAGTCGACGCCAGCGACGACCAAAAGGCGCGTACACGACCAACGTCGGTCGCTGCTGCCTTCGCCATACCCTTGTCGTACGCGGTCTTGAGCTTGTGCAAGGCCTTCGTCGGCAGTGTCAAATAGCCGCGATCGGCGGTGCTCTCGGCATCGGCCGCTTCCATGCGCTCCCACTCGAGCGCGGCCTTGGCGCTGTGCAGAGCCATGGCCGCTTGCCGGTCCGCCATGCGCGCTTGGATCGATGACAGCGTGTGCTTTTGCAGCCGTGCCAGAACCATGGTCTCGGCGAGCGCGTCGACCTTTGTGAACGGAGCGGCAGGGTGTGGAAACGGCGCAAATGGGTGGGGCAACGGCTCAACTGTCGGCGGCGCAATGCTCGTCACCGCCACCGACCGCGTCGGCGCCAAGAAGGCGAGGCACCGCCGGCCGTTGCGATGACAAAGAGTCTAGAGCAACACGAGTCAAGTCACATCATCCATTGTCTAGTGATGACGCACCAGGTGCGGAAGGCAGTGGACAGCGAGGGTGGCCCACGCGTCGCCGTGCACAGGCCGTCGCGGCACGAGGATGCGCATGTCGTCGACACCAATCGTGACGCGGTAGTCGTGCGTACGTGATGACGCATCGTATGCGTCAACGACAAGCGCTGTCGGGTGCTCGATGTTGTTGACGCGCACATCGACGTGCAGTGGGACCATGTGGGAAGTGATAACGTCATCGCTCTCGCCAGTCTTGGGCTGGTCGAGCGGCACGGAGAGGCTGCCCGAATAGACGCGTGCAAGGTCCAATGGCTTGGTTGCGAGGACGCCCGAGCCCGTTTCCACTGCGATGGCATCGAGCAATCGCTGCGCTGCGAGCTCTGGCAGCGACATGTCGCCTCCGTGAACCTGCCTCGCGTACCCGTCGAGCAGCTCGAGCGCATTACGAGACACTTTGTACTGGCAGAGCGTTGAGAGCTCCGTGCCAGGCGGCCCGCTATCGTTGCGGGTCACTGCGACGACTGGCGCGGGGCGCGGCAGATGCGACTGGTTGGGCTTGGCGGCTCGTGCGAGTCGCATGCGGTCGCTGGCGTAGGTGCGCCAGGCAGCGATGGGCTTGGCGCCGCGGCGAGGCACCACCTTCTTCTTTGCTGTCGCGAACTCGGACGTCCACTGCGTCGCCAGCACCAGGTCATGGAAATGCTGCAACGTCGTCGTGAAGAGCGCAGGGCCGTACACCACAACAGCATCGTTGGCGAGCGTCGTCGCTCGAACATTGACGTCGGTCCCCGACCGCGCTGCAAAGAGCGTGCCGTAGAGTGCCGGGATCACGGCGATAGGAGATGAGCCGAGCACGGACGCAGCCACGTCGGGTGTCCATGTATCGGCAAAGACCTCGTCGATACCGAGCGATGCATCGACATGGAGGAGCATGCCGTACTCGGACATGACGTGCTCACTGGGCGCTGGTGAGCTCGCAACGCAGCTGGTACCACTAGCTATCGTCGTCGTTGTCGCTGGAAGCCCGTCGGGATCGCATGCGAGATGAAAGTACCCCGCCACGTCAGTGTCCGCCAACTGGGCGGCGTCGTCCAGGGCTAGGGCAACCGCCGTGTCAACAACGTCAAGGGCGCGTTGCAGCGCATCTCGCCGCAGAAACCCAGAGGGACCGCTCTGCAAAAGCGCTCCCACACCTTCAAACGTAGTGAGACGACGGAGCGTTTGGAAAAGGAACTGCCGCTCATGTCGTGCGGCGACCAGATGGGCCCAGAGCTGCGCCATGGTCGCGGATGCGTCCGTGTCGGTCACCGCAAATGACTGTGCGAGCCAGTTGAGTGCCTTGGTGTTGATCGCGGATGGAGACAGCGCTGGTAGGCGATGGTCCACCTCCTGGACAAAGCCGGCAACCGATATGAAGTGGGTCAGTAGGACGCCGATTGTTTTGCAGTAGGCTTCGACTTGCCAGACCTACTCGCATGAGCGTCGCTGGAAGATACATAGGACAAGAGTACTTCGCTGGCATCGGTCACGTAAATGTAGACAAAAAACTGCAGTGGTCGAGCAAATGCGCCGACGACGGCGGTTGTCGCCAGCGTTGCGGCCGCGTTGGGCCGGTAGATGGTCGTGGCGGGCTTGAGGTAGACGCAGCTCGATGCATACGGCGGCGCCTCGAGCCACTCGATAGCATGCCCGACGCTGAGTGCATACTCTTGAAGCCCGCTGTCGCCTCCAGCAACTTCGTGCACCGCCATGGTTAGAATGTACTGCATCGCACGGAGCGAGCACTGCCGTCGGTGCTGTGTCTCCAAGACCGATGCCACCACGACTGTCGACGCTGCCAAGTCGGCTTGAAGATCCCGCAGCCGACGATGGTACTGTCGCAGTGCAGCGTGGATGGCGCTATGCCCAAGTAAATTCGTGTTTATACCAGTGTATACCGTACCCGCGCCGAGCATGGAGGATCGAGAGGTGTGTGCGCGCTTCTTCAGCAGCCATGGCAGCCCGCTGCTTGCCTTCCTGGCGCGCTTCCCACTCTTGAAAGAGCTCCCGCCTACGCGCTACCGTCACCACGAGCCTCGCTGCAAGAGGGTACCGCAGGCGAAGCACCATGGCACCGTGGCGCGGCAGCACTTCGATTTTGGCTTGCAGGTCGCGATGTGCGTCGAGTATGTAGTCGGTTGCATACACACAGCGACGCATCTTGTCCTGTAGCGGAACCTACCGCCCATCCGCAGTCCACTCCTTGGCTGTGACATACCTCGTGCGTTAGCACCACCGTGGCCGCCGACGCCAGTGCATGCCGCAGCTTCTTGGCGTCGATGAGGCATGCCCACAGCCGCGCGGTCTCCGGGTCCATCGGGCGCAGCGGGTTGCGCCAGCGCCTACACATAGCCATGCACCTCTTGTCCGTGCACGCAACTCGTACGTGGTGGTCTCGATCCACGCGTTAAAGGCCGAGATCGCGGCCGAGAGCGCATCGCCGTCCGTCGCTACGTGCGGTGATGACGGCGCCAACGTCACCATATCGGCCAGCTTGGCAAACATCTCGGCGCCAGGTGCCATGTTTGGAAACAAGATGCGGCAGCCGTGCGCGTCGATCGATATCTCTCCTCGAAGCGGCGCGTGAGCGTGGTGGTCGCTGACAACACGCAGTCGGAGGCCCAGCCACGCATCTTGGCGAATCGTGATGAGAAGGTACCGGTCGCAGACAAAGCGGACGCCGCGCCACACAATTTTGTCAGACGATCGAGCAAACAGCAGCCCATGCGTCGCATGGATCGTCAAGTGCTGCAAGAGCGGTACAAACACCGCGTCTGCGTACTTGTTGGTGCGGACACATGCAAGCCAATGACCGAGCTTCTCGGGCGACCACCGCAGCGCATGAATCGACGCGGCGAGCGGGACAGCGACCGTCCAGTGGTTCCGCGAGCGAGGCTCGTACACGAGGATGCAAAGGTCGCCGTAGTTTTCAAAGATGAGCACGTGGCACCGGCGTCCGTCCACCTACACAGTGGACTCTGTGACCTTCTCGTGGTCGACGCAAAGAACGTACGTTGGCCGCTTGCCGATAGACCTCGTCACCGCGGCCGCGCTTGCGACCTGCGAGCACGTCGTGCCACCAATGGCTTTGGAGAAGCCGTCGGTGGAGCACTTCGCGGAGTCGAAAATACGCCAGCCGCGTCACGTCAATCTCGGCTGTAAACGTGTTGAGACGCACGAGCGCCATCAAAATATGGGCCCGGGCCGTCATGACGAGGCGCTTTTGCATCATGGCGTTGCCGTGACGCGTCTTGGCTGCGGCGATCGCATGTTGCTTCGTAAAGATGGCCAAATGAGGGTCCCGGAACCGCGGGCAGTCGACGAGCAAGTGCAGGAAACGCCACTCGACCCACGTATCCACCGTCTTGGCGTCGGTTGGACGGTACCTACATAGACGCATTGTCGACGAGCGAACCGTTGACCAACGTTCGTACGCTGTGACAAGGACGCCTTCGTCGCGCTCCGTCGACTCGGCCAGCATGCGCACTTGCAGCATCCAGAGCTCTTGGCGCCTGGCATCGTGGGGAATCGGGTCCATCCGCACCATTCTTGCCCTTGCCGCCACTGAGGACATTATGCTTTAGCCAAATAAAAAGGTAGAGACGTACGCAGGTTGTAGGCAAATCGGCGACGATACACGGCCGCGTGGAGGGCGGTGGGTCGTCCGTGGTAGTGCTGTAAGACGGGGCCGTCTAAAAGCACCAGCGTGCGGCGGATGGGCACGGATGCAAACTGGCGCAGCGTCAGGAGCGAGTTGAGCACTCGAGTCGTCGCCCGCAGCATGAGCAGCGCGGCTGTCGCCATGGCGCGGTAGTCGTTTGCGAGCAGTCGTGTGCGCTTGGCGTCGGCCGCAACACCATCGTACCGCTCCTATGTCCTAGTCAACACACTACACTAGACTAAGAATCAAAGGATCTACTTTGGCGTGGGCTGTGAGCGCTCGTGCGCTTGCCTCGTCCATGTCGGCGTGGAACCACGCATGCCGAGCGGCTTGAAACTGAGCTTCTTTCTCAACCACGTCGCGTGCTGACTGGCGCTTTGCGACGAGGAGGCGCCAGTTGTTGGCGTTCTCGAGCGGGTCCCACGACGCTTCGCCGGCAAACGTCGTCCGGCCCTTCTCAGAGAACGCAACAGCCGCCTTGGCATGCACGGAGGCCGACGTGAGGGTGCTCACCGACCGCTCGACTTGCGCGAGCGTTTTCTGGTACACGGTCCACGCGCTTTTTTTGCGGTGCAAACTGTCGGTATGCAGTGCCCGCCAAGCCGTATACTGCGACCATTTGGTCGCGGCGAGGGCCTCGCGGGAGGCAGCGAGGGTCTCAGCCGCGCTGGCGGCCGCGTGGGCCCGCTATGAGATCCCTATTGACAACTTGATACAGTATATCCTGTCGTACCGCAGCCTCGCGGATCGGGTCCCAGCTCGTGCGCGGCCGACCACCGATGGCGTTGAGGTCGTACCCGAGGATGCGGTCGGTCGGCAGCGAGAGCAAGTCGCACGCGCGCCGAAGATTGCTACGTGCAACTTTCAAACTATCAAGTTGAAACAACCTCTATGTACCCGTCCACATGCGGGCGCACACGCTGGCGCAGTTGTTCGTTGCCAATCAAAATGCGGTAGATGTCGTTGGTTGCAGGGTTGTACGCGCGCACGAGGATGCGTTCGGGATCCCGGCGCTTGCCGCAGTAGCAAAGGCTTCTCTCTTGACGAAAGCGAAAGCTCTCGAGTTGCACACTGCGGTGGTACGCCATGCGCAAGCAGTGGCTGCACGGGGTGCGGCGATGATCGACGTCATCGTTGGTCGTGTCGTAGTGGTCCATCGAATGGTATGTCACGATGACGTGCTCGCCGTCCAACTTGAGGCACGTCGACACGACGCCGTCACGGAGGCGCTGCGTTGCCCGCTGGGTCGCGGCGGCCACGACGGCCGCGTACAGCCCGTTGGCGACGCTGGCGACGGTTTGTTCAAACTAGAATCCAAATACGTTGGCATTCGCGCAGGCAATAAGAACATAGTCGCCAACCTGGCGTCGAGCGTGGGCCAGCGTACGCAGTGCAAGCACGCGAAGACGTGCGATCCAGCGTGCGAGCTTCTGGCGCCACCACAACTGCAGCGCCCACGCGGCCGCTGTCATGGCATCGTACTTGGCCAAAAACCGCCGCAAATTCTCCGCCTCCAAGTACACCTACAACAACAGAGTGACATGCATACACTGCTCGACTCTTCCGTGTACCAAGTCCCCGCGCACCACCTCGGCTTCGGCAAGGAGGTCGACCATTGCGCGCCGAGAGAGCGCTTCTAGCGGCTGCTGCATGTAGCTCCGCAGCCGCGCCACAAATGCCGCCCGCGTTTGAATGTTCTTCTTGCCCGTCTCGTGGAGCTTGGACTCGAACGCGTGGTGCCGAATGTGCTTGCCGCGCACGCGAAAGCCTGCCCACTCGCCAAGGTCGGTGCGGCACCAGACGTTTGGGAGCTTGTACGCGCGCGGTGGGCGCACTTGTTCAATGCGAAGCGCCGCGCACCGGTCCCAGTACAGCGCCTGCACGATGCGCATGGTCGGGTCTTCTTCCAAGGGCAGCGTCGACGGCGTCTTCAGCGCGTCCTGCGTCGCAGTGTCGAGTGCATCGAGGTTGTTGCGACTAAGTTCGCGCAAGTACACTTTTTGCGCTTCAAATAGCCGGTGCATGTCGAGTACTTCGTACTGCGTCTCGACGTTGTTCGATGTCAAGCGCCTACAGACCTTACACTATCGCATTGGACTCGAGACCGAGAGGTAGGTACACGAGGTGGTGTGAATTCGCCACATACGTGGCGTCCGTCTCGGGGTGCGTCCACGTCACGAGGTTGTCGGCGTGACGCGTAAAAGCTGCGGTCGGTAAGAGCTCGTTGGGCGATGACGACGGCAACGCAAGCTCGAGGAACCGCTTGGCGTCACGCGGCGTCTCGGTAGGAATCAAAAACGGGTTGCCGTGGAGCGGAAAGGACGGACCGACATAGAGGCGCAAGGGTGTAATGGCCTCGAGGAAGCTCAAGTCCGAGCCCATCTAGACACATTACTTGCATCGTACCGAGTCCTGCATGGTACCTTGAGAAGGTAGTTGACGTTGTGCCAGACGTACGTCGGTATCCACGGCTCGACCTTGGTTTGCGCGCGGGTTCGGCATTCAACGCAGACAGTCTTGGCGCTTGAGCGATGGCGAAGATCGCTCTCGATCGCACAGTGGGCGCCGCACGAGAGAAACACATAGCTAGTTAACATTGCTACGACAATGCTTGGTGGTGCCACTCTACCGCTTGCGGGGCATGTGGTCGACGGTTGTATGCAATCGCCGCGCCTCCGAGACGACTGCACTGTCGTACGCAGCTTCGGCTTGGACCTAATGACATGCAATCGCGGGGTCGTTCAAGTTGGTGTGTACTTTGGTCGGGTAGCATCCCAAGTACCGCACTTGGGTCTCCTTCTCACCGTGCACGTCGGCGTCGCGGCAGTAACGTTTGATCTATCGATATATCGAGTTGAAATATTGATACTGTCCGTACTTTGGACAGAAAGGCGTTGGAGCCGCGATAGAGGTATTTGCCCGTGAGCACGGTGAGGCTCACGCTCCAGCCAAGCGACGAGGATGCGTCGTCGGCAGCCGCGTGTAGCATCGAGAGACGCCCCGAGGCTTGGGCGTGCGTGCGCCACGCTACAATGGCCTCGACAACGCGCACGTTGGCGAGACGCAGGGCGTTGACGACATGCACGAGCTTCTGCACTTGCTTTTTGGTCTCCTGGACCATGTTGGCTTGGTACTTGGACATGGCTTTGGCGCCGACTGCGCGCGCCTGCTCCATGAGAAGCTCGCGCGCCGTGATGGCTTTGAGCGTTGTCAAGTCGAGCTACACGTTACAGCATATTCGGATCATATGCACGGATGTCCACACATCACGTACGTTGGCCTCGAGATCTTCTTGCCATAACGTCATTGCATCCCGCTCGGCGTGGGAGATGTAGTAATGACGTCGCTTGCAGTCGCTCACACGGCACTGCAGTAGCACCCACGCGCGGCAAATCGGCGGCACGGCATGTGCGCGCGACGGCACGAGCGGCATCGGCACCGTCACGTGTGTCTGCACCGTCACAACGTCGTCGACGCTCGACCCGTCGACGGACTGGACCTTGCGGTGGGACTCTTTGATGGCTTCCGCGTGGGTCTTGGCCTTGACCTCTTGCGTTGCGAGCCAGGACCCAATCTGCGACAGGACGTGGAAGTCCTGTTCCGAGTAGCGGGCACGAAGGGGCAGCGGCAGCCCCGTGCTGGCCGGATCGAGATGCTCAAGCTGGCCCGGCGACAGCGCATCCATCTCGGTGCTCCCGAATGATTGTGTCGCCATGCTAAACCTAACCGCCAGCTCTCAGCCGCAGGCGATGATGTGGAAGCGCACCGCTTGCGGAAGAGCTCGAGGCCCGCCACGGACGTGTACTTGTTGGCTTGCTCGAAGCGACCGGAGAGAACATAGATGCCGTTGACCACCTCCATGCCAGCTCCCACGACATCCCATGCTTCGACCGTACCCTTACCACGAACATAAGTCCTCCATCGACCTCGAAGTAGGTACCTTGCGAAACGACACGACCGGGCTCGGCTCGGCGGCGACCGCGGAGCACGCAAGCCAGCGCAGACCATCCACGGGGCGGTCGGTATCCCCGCTGCCTTGGTCGTTTGAGGTTCCACTCGGACTCGGAAGGTACGCGCCGTAGTAGACAACCGTGTCGGAGTTGACTTCGATGCTGCGCCGGCCAATGAGCCACACGTCGCGGGTTGCTGCAGGCAGCGAGGACGACGGCGCTTCGGTCAGCGCAGCCAGTGTGGTGAGGTCACTGTACGGATTCCGCAGCTCCGTGTGTTCGAACGCATGCAGCGCCGCGTCGGCGTCGGCTCGCAGCAAGCGGCTCTCAGTGCGCGTCGCTATAATCGATCGCCACCGCGTCGCCCGCGCGTCAAAGTCCAATTCGGGCGTGAGCTGGTAGAGTGCTTCGACCTGGTCACGGAGGTTCTCTGCCACATCGTCGGCCCGATGCACTACATGTACTTGTAGTATGCCTATCGTTCAGGAGTATAGGACGTACCTTTGCTTTGGACGACATGCAGCGATGCGTCGAGCGTCGCCTTGGCGTCGTGGAACTGCGAGAGCGCGGTCGTGCGCTCGACGAGGGCCGTCATCTCGGCTTCGGGCAGTCGTGGCAAGGCGCGAGGAGTCGCCTTGGGCTGCTTCGTCTCGATGTCACGCTGGAGTGCATGCAACCGGGCTTCCATCATCTGCTCCAAGCTCACGTCGCGGAATGGGACGGGCGGGTCGGGCGCCGCATTGCGCTGGCGGTGCTCGACGCTGCGCTGTGCGATCTTGGACTTGATCGCGCTCAGTCGGTCGGCCATCGAGCTGGTCGCCGCCGGAAGCTCGGGCAGCCGGACGCCGTCACCGCGGTTCTCGTCGTCGCTCCTGCTCGTCCATCGTCCTTGGTGGTCCATCAGCAGAATCGCATCACGACGGTTCACGATCTTGTCTGCGTTGAGATTTAAAAAACATTGTCATGGCACGCTTCAACATACAAACAACAAATGGATTTCGATGCGTATGTTTTTTAAACCTAACGTTGCGTGTATCTAGCCCCTGTCAACCATGCAAAAGCGGTGAAACGCCACATTTCCTGTTCTTTTATACCACAGAGTCATTCTTTAAATAGGCTGCACCGCCGACGACGTCGTCGTCTCGTCGGGCGCCGCCCACACAAGCGAGAAGACGCCCGTGATGAGCTGGTCGGCCAGCGAGAACCCAGACGGGTTCTCCATCTCGTCGCCAGTATCGCGCGTCCCTTCCTGTCCTTCGTCGTCCAGTAGCAAGGTGCCCACTATACCAAAAGCATCATCTGCCAAGCTTCCAAGAGCAAGGCGGTCGCTACCTCGCACGAGCCGATCGAAGGTCAATGTGAGCGGCCGAAAGCCGCCTTGTAGCAATAGCATGATGTGTCGGAACGACGCTTCCTGGATGCGGTGGCCGTTGACCGCGACGAGCTGGTGGCCTGCTCGAGCAAGTCACACCGCGTCGCGAAGGCACATCGAATGTACCTGGCTGGATCTGGGCGGCGTATTCGGCCGGCGTGTCTTCAAGGACACGGCGCACGCACGCGCCTTGATCGACCGGCGTGTTGGGCTGGAAGAGGACGCCGATCGGACGCTTCTCGTGAAACTCAATCGCGTACTGCGACGAGAGCGGCGCGTTGGGCGAGAGCGACGGCTGCAGCTGGATCGGGTGCGAGCGCGGGTCGACCCACGTCGTGACTTTGGAGTGCCGATGGATAAAGTACACGTCGCCCGTGTTGGTGACGCGCATCTCCCAGCCCGGTGGCAACGGTGTCTCGAAGTCCTCGACGCGGTGCGCATGACCGTCGTCCGGCGGCACGAGGTCCTGCGTCTCGGACGTGGGCGGTGAAAGTACGCTTGCGGGGACCGCCGACGCTGCCGTGGCTTCCCGCAGCTCTATAACCCAAAGCATGAGCTCGACGGATAAGAACTCGGAGGATACGCGTACGATGGTCGTTCTGCAGCATCGCAATCGAGTCGCTCTGCGCGATGAGAAGCTTCTCCATGCGGCTGCTGTCGTTCGCTACGTCGTCCAACGTCTCGCGGAGTGCACGGATGAGCTCGTCCTTCTCTTGGATGTGGCGCTCGAGGCGCTGAATGAGCGCACGTGGGCTGAACGATGCCGAAGATGCGAGAGGCGTCGACGTACTCGCCGCTTGCTGCTGGAGCTGGACCTTGTACGCGTGCAGCTTGACCTGCATGTCGTCGATTGTCGTCTTGGCCTGCGCAAGCTCGGCTTCCAGTGGCGCGACCTTGGCGTGGACGAGCGCGTCGACGTCGGCGTGGGCTAGCCAAACCGAGGGTACATTGTTGGACGCATCGAGGACGACCGGTGGTCCAAGAGCCTACGCACCCTTGTTGATGGATCTCATGCGTCGGATGTGCAAGTACCTGGAAATCTCGCCCCATGTCATCTTCGAGGAGCTGCTTCTGGCGGAGGAGCTGGCGCAGTTGGGCGACGAGCGGCGCCGTGACATGGCTCAAAGAAGCCGCCGGCGTGTCGGCGCTACCAACGTTCTCGAGAAGCTTGAGCATGCTGCGCTCGATCGACTGGAGCAGCTGGCTGCTCTGCGTGTGCTTGGCGGTCACGCTCTGCCAGCGCTCGTGCTTGGCGATGGCCGGCTCGTCGTCGCCGTGAGGCGCATCCGGTCGCTCAATGTACCCGTTGATAACGCCCTTGTGCTTGTACACCTCGAGGATCTTGCGGCCATGCGAGATGAGCGCTACTTCTTGCTCGGTCGGGCCCATGGTCGCGCTGCTACGTGGTCTCGCCCGAAGTGGTCGGTACCCTTCCTAGTAATGCCGCCCTCTGATTGGTCAAAATCCACAAAATCCACGCCACATCCGGACAGAAACCGGATATTGATGATACACACAGATCCAAGGAAGCGTCGCATGCACGGGCGGCCTTTCCTGGCGCCAACGACATTGCACTTGTACTCTCCACTACTGAAGCTACGCAGCTCAAGGCTACCTCTGTAGTCTTGCATTATACCTCTGCTACAATGCGGGAAGCAAGAGAATCGTAGTCACCGGGATCTCGACGCGTCAGCGAGCCTGCACTGCGCCGCACTTGACGGGAGTTGAGCGTCGGCTTGGCCATCGCCATGGGTTTCGACTCGTGGAAGATGTCACTGCGCACAATCCGGTCTTAATGTCCTCGGCGCACTTGGGGCAGTCGGCCTTGATATGGGGACGGTCGCCGTAATGTCCAGGCCAGTAGTAGCAGAACGGCGGTGATTGGCCTTGTTGAGTGTGACGGCGCTTGGCGTCGCCACGGCCACCTTGGTTGAGGTTAAACCCGCGTCCACCATGGTTGAACTTGCGCTTGATGTCGTTCTTGTTCTTGCCATGATATCCGGACATCCGGTTGATTCCAGATCCGGTTGCTCGCTGAGCCCAGGGGTGAATAATGGTGAAAGTACTTGATCTACATGTAGTCGAGTACCTACTAGTAGGCTCCCAGAACCTGAGCTGTGCGAGTGGGTTTATCATTTAAAACAACGTTGGCCGTTGGCAACAGCATCTCAAGGTACTCGTTCGGGCCGATGGGCTCATTAGGCAGCATCGGGCGCTGCGAAGAGCGGCGTAGGTGCTCTCAATGTAGCACGCAATCGCCTCGAGCAGGTGTTGCGGAAGCGCTGGGACCATCCCTGCTGTCTGGGCTCGCTTGCTTGGCTTGTCACGAACTCGTTCTCTGCCATCCTGTGATTGGCTGAAATGTTGAAAATGGCGCGAGGAATCTCGATAACCCTTTCTTGATCGCACTTCAAGTCAAGCCGAGCGGACGTCGCGCCTTGAAATCCTTGGCCATCATTCCGTGCGCGCTAGTGGACTGTATCCCACTTCACGCGCCCTGAATCAAGAGCACGGCGCCGAAGGAAGCCGTCGAATGTCCACCTTCCGAGGTGAAATCTGTGGTAGATGAGTAGGTAAGAAGGCTATGTACTACAGTGTACTACCAGCAACATCATAATGGATGTAAATACGTTTCTTTTTTGTCAAATCAACAACTCGACGCCGCAGTCGTGGCAGAACTGGACGAGTGTTAGCTGGTTGTGGTCCATGGCCCACGCAGCTAGCGCGCGCAAAAACTACGCACCGTATCAGGATCATCATCCTTCCCTACAACGTACTGTGGTCTGGTGCGCAGGGTGCAACCCGACAGCGAGTACGAGGCGCAAGGCTTCGAGCACAAAG
>NW_008246082.1:234710-235457 GCF_000281045.1 Saprolegnia diclina VS20 | reverse complement strand
GGGACAGGGCTTGCTTGTCATACCGAGTCCCATGGCTCTGGCACGTAGCAGGTGACAAAAGATAGCATTGCGGGCTTGCGAAGTCGTCGCTGATAAGGTACTACCGTCCGTCGATCGGAAGGCTCACGATCGCCAGTGACGCAATAGTCGAGCGCAGCTCCACAGACGCCTCGACATCGACGGCGAGTGTTGGCATCGACGACGGGGACGTCGCAGCGCTCTGTGCACTCTCGGGTGCGACGGCCTTGAAGATGGCCAGCGACCGGCCTTTGGCGCAGAGCAGATGCGGCGCCTCGGCTTCTGGTGGCGGCGCAAACGTCAGGAGCTTTGTCTCGGCGCTGAGCGACGACAAGAGCTGCACGACGTCGTCCTTGCGCAGCTGGGAGACGTCGGCGCCGTCGATTGGGACACGCGAGCTCATGGCTGTCACGCCGTGTTGGCGCAGAAGAGCTGCGTTGGATGCATCGTCCACAAACGCCTAATGTACATGATCGCAAACCGCAAGGCTCGTGTGGTGAGGAGCTACACTGCGGTCCAATCTAATGACGCTGTCATGGCCACGTTCTGCTGCAATCATCGTCAAATCTTCTACACCAACATTTGAACATTTGTCCCATCAGCAACCGGATGGGACATTGTATTCCAAGCTGCATTGAGTGGGCTCCTTTATCGACTCAGTAGAAACGACTTTTTGAGAAGAAAACAAGCGAGTAATAGTGTTAGTTAACAAGTGCGTACTAGTGTTAG